>NW_025939353.1:0-17609 GCF_000764305.2 Hyalella azteca | reverse complement strand
CTTCTTGTATTTCAAAATTTGTTAATTTAGAGCCGACTGGGCGCTCCTCAATAGCTGGAATACTGTTCAAGTCCTCTTCAGTGAATACGCTACTGTAAAAATGATTAAGTACGTGTCATCACTAACTCATACCGCTTTCCTCTATTTAGGCACGCTAAAAAGAAGATCAATCCTCCCTTCCCTAAATCTACAAGAGAGGACCCGCTTTGAAGAGATCACAACCAAGGAACTCCGTCAGACGAGCAGAAAAATTCTTCAAAATTCTTTACACTGGCCCTCAACAAGTGAAGTGATGACATAAGTATTAAGAATCAGTCTAAAATTAAAGTTCAAATGTAGCGAAGTGAACTCAAGTCATATAAAGTTGTAAAACGGTGTGCTAGTGAATCGCGGGGCGAGTACTGCTTACAGAAATGCAGGATTTTTCTCACCATAAAGTCTCAGAATTGAAAGATAAATTTTCGGATATGAAGTTGTAATAAATTTTTGTTATGATTTATAGATGTATGTTCTGCAATTGTTACCTTAAATTTTCATGGGTGGTTTGTAAAAACGTGGATAGTAAATTTTTTATCTGAGAAAGTGAATAAATTTCACAGCCTAAAAAGTTAATGGAGCGTGAAGGTAATAATAATTTTTTTTATTGGACGAGCAAACAGAGCAACGTAACAACCAGGACTTGATTCTGATTGCGATCATTAAGTTCAATTTCAGGCCGTTCAGACTTCACGAAAAGGAAAAATAGTGATGAATGTCAATGAGGAGGAAAGTGCATATAATTTTCTTGTTGAGTCTTCGTTTTTTTTAGATTTTTTCGTGACCGTAGAAGCGTTATTGAAGCGTTATTTTAGTAGTGACGAAATGCTTTCGTAAATATATTTATTTGTTGTGTTTTGGTTACTGGAATCGCTATGTTACCGATGGCAACTAAATGGAGGAAATTTGCAGTAGCAGGGAACGGAACAACACTCCAAGTAGGTTACAATTTAGCTGCTTAAGCTGCATGCTGGAACCTATTCTTTCTTCACAATCCTAAGTTGGTCTCGTAGACATCTTCCATCAACATATAAAAATGGTTCAATTGCTAATTTTAGATTAAGAAGTTTCCGCCTTTATATCGTCCCAGGACCTTGCGAAAATGAAATAAATTTGTGACGATTGTGTACATTTCGCCTAAATGTACACAATATTTTGCCTAAATATACAGAATAGCCTATAGTTTCCTAAAGTGTCGAAATGATTGCACGAGACGTGCCGGATTTTGCGGCATCTTATCCGTTCACCCCAGGTTAGCTTCAAACGCTCGACGAATATAAATGGGGTTCTAACCACACAGAACGTTACTCCTACCGGTGAACTTTGATAGGTGCCAAGGAAACTAAATGTGCTAGATGCGCTCGTCAGCAAGTTTGACGATTAGTACACAACACGAGCATTTTAAATGCATTTGTAGAGGGGAAAATTAACTTGAAACCTTCAACGAATTGCGCATAGAGACGACATGGCTAAACTATGCTGGTTAATTACCCTCGCTCACTCTAAAGATGTACGAAAAACGATCGACCAAACCCTGGCAGGGAAATCTAAGGTGAAGAAGCAACGTCAGAGCCCTCCGATACACATCACCCTGGCCTTCCAACAATACTTCATATCGTACTAATCTCTCGCCGGCGACAGCGAATATTTCCAATAGACGAATTTTTGTGACGCGATAGAAGTATCAGACATGATGTGGCGTTGGCGGTAGTAGAACAGGACTAACTGGTGTGCTGTATCGGGACCGTGGTAGATGCTGAATTTTGCCTTAATCTTCAAATCCAGATTAGAAGAAATGAGGATGGTTGCCCACATTGAATAACAGGATTGCGGACTTCAACTGGCCAAATTTTCAACCAAGTATCGGCAACTTGATTTCCGATCAAGATCACTTTTATATCGAAGATGAAGATTGTCCTACATTTCAAACTAGGATTTCAAACACTATGGAGCCCCGCATACGCCACCCCTTGTTAAATTGATCAAAATGAATACATTTCAAGCCATGAATTTCAAGATAAAGCTCAGTTTTCTGATCTTAGAGAATATCCAGGATGTTAGGAGAAGAATTGGTGCGAGCAGCACTCCAAGCCTTTGTTGCGCGCGATCCAGTAGCGGCCAACTGAAAGAAAGTATTTTCTGAACGATTTTCGCCGCTCTGCTCCAACTGCTGACGTTTTCCAATATCGCGCTTTGAAATCTACTTTCAGGAGTTAACGTGATCAGCACCTTGATTGTAGGCATTTTTTCGGGTAATTTTTCGGTTCGCGTATCGGGATCATCGAAGGTCGATGGTACTTGTTGATACCACAAGAAATCCGGCCCAGTGATGAAACAACTTCTAGAGAGTAAGGAAAGAGTAGCGATCCGGTTTGAGGTCTGAATGCGATACTTGCTGGAGGGGGCGATTCCATTGCTCAGCGGTTGTGAGCTTCAAATGGATTCTAATCTGCGTGTGACGTACTTTTAGAACCGCTTCCGAGTATTTCGGAGAACCACCTGGTTATCTGAGTACCTATGTACGCGGCTGATGAGAGAGTTAATTTCCTTCAAGACTTCCTGGATCAAATTGGTCGCTTCAAGCGCTGCACAAAGCTCCATCCTTGTGATAGACATAGCGGCTTTCTAGTTCGGTTTGGAGCAACTGGTCATGTAAGACAAGTGGACACGTTTGGATGAGTCAATAAGTCTCAATAGATAACATTCCCTATGGCTTACTCCGAAGCGTCCGCGAAGACGTGAAGTTCCGTGCGGGCAATATCGCTGATTTGAAATAAGGTTGTTTTACATCCGTTCTAGTTTTGGTCAAATTTCGACGTTGATTGGACGTTTAATTTGGGTTGTTCAGTATTTCAACCTGAAATCAACATTGATTCGACGCCGCTTAAAAATTAGTAAAAATTCAACGTACCAATATCCACGTTATTTCAATGTTGAAATAAGGTTGTTTTACGTCCCTTCCAGTGTTGGTCAGATTTCGACGTTGATATGACGTTTAATTTTGGTTTTTCTGCATTTCAACTTGAAATCAAACATAGATTCAACGTTTAAAAATGTGTAAGCATTCAACGTACCAATACCAACGTTATTTCAAAGTTCAAATAAGGTTTTTTTACAGCCCATCTAGTGTTGGTCAGATTTCGACATTGATATCACGTTTAATTTTGGTTTTTCAGCATTTCAACTTGAAATCAACATTGATTCAACGTTTAAAAATGTGTAAGCATTCAACGTACCAATATCAACGTTATTTCAAAGTTGAAATAAGGTTGTTTCACGTCACTTCCAGTGTTGGTCAGATTTCGACGTTGATATGACGTTTAATTTTGGTTGTTCAACATTTCAACCTGGAATCAACAAATAATCAACGTTGTTTCAACGTCAGATGCCTGCTGGGACGGACACCAGTATGCATCAGGCTATTATCCTGGCGGCTACAGTTCTCGAAACCAAGCCAAGTAGTTCTCACAGCGTGCCTCTTCAAAGTATTTACTATCATGTTCATGGAGATAATGTGCAGGGTGATCTTTCGCTAGAATGAGGCCGTCAGTAACATAAATTTGTCTAACCTTCCAGCCTATTTGCCGGTCAAAGACCACCGAACGTTCAATGTATTAACTTGAGACCACTAATAATGTTAACGCTAAGCATGTTCCTCCCAAAGTATTTTCAAGCAGAGTGTTTTACCACAGGAACTTTGTGCCACAATCATCAGCATGCTTTATTCAAAGAAATAGAATGTCGACGCAACGCTTGACTGGATAAGATGTAGTCTTCCGTGGCAAAGTACAAAGATCTAGTTCTCTCGCTAGCAGCAACTTCTACTCTAATGTACGTCAATCAATGTTAGAGCGACATGAACGCAGCCTATAGACCACGACGACTTCATGAAAGGTCATGCTGAACATTTAAATAAAAACAGGATGCCGCAAGAAGTTGATCTCAATCGAGTGAATCCAGAGACCGAAGCTGCCATGCATAATTATAACGAGCAGAAACCCCATGATGCGATTACTAATGCTTCTCTTTTGCACAACCGAAATTATGATGCAAACCAATATTCCCCTTGGAACAGATGTTCCCTGACTGTGATTAAAACCGACCCAACCACCATACAGTTGCTAGAAGAAAGCGGTGACGCGGAAACCGTGCGCGTCCCTATCTTCAGATTGCTCGTTAACAATAGTCTACTTGATGGCTTTTTAGATACAGGGTCAACATGTAACTTGTGAAACAGCGTTTTAACATTTTTGCTTACTGTACAACACGAGTATCATAAATACCTCCTCCGCAGGGGGAGAATCTACTTGAAGCCTGCAACGAATTGCCAATAGAGACGAGATGGCTTCACTATGCTGGTTAATTAAGTGATACCCATGGCTCATTCAAAAGATTTCCGAATGACGATGGACCAAACCCTGGCAGGAAAATCGAAGGTGACACAAAACCAGAACCCGTCAATACAGATCACGCTGGCCTTCCAACAATTCGAATCGTACTAATCCATCGCATTTGACAGTGAAATTCTAAGATACTAGAATTGTGCCGCAATCGAAGTAACCTGACATGATGTGCCTTCGGTGGTAGTAGAACAGGATCTAACTGGTGTGCTGTCTCGGGACTATGGTAACTGCGGGAACGCAGCCGTGCACCACCAATTTGGTGCACCGTTCATTCCTGAATAGAACGCGTAACATATTTCAGTAAGACCACCTATCAGCCGCATATTAATCTTGCCGTCAGTAACCAGCTCATGACATCAACTTGTTTTAAATATCCAGAGCTTTACGCCACCATATTCGGAAGCGAATAGCCCAGAGTGAAATGATCGTCCACCACTGAGCGTTGCATCGAATCATTATTTCATACCCTGACTTTAGCTCGAATTTTAATCTGCGGACAACGAACTGCGATCAATCATCCTAGCTCGCCAGTGGAACTGCATGAATCCTGCCGTGCACCACCAGACGGTCACTTTTAGCTCACAGCATCTTGGGTTAGGTTTCAGACAGCATAGCTCTGTTCCAAAATTTATCGTCCTACGACGAGTGGCCGTTCGACCATGGCTGATTCGACACACGGGACAGATACGGACGGGTCGTTATCGGGCCGCGGGCGTCATATTCATAGTAAGGCTCTAGCGCGCTCCGTCCGGGTGGTGTAGAATTTTTTCGCGAATTGGCAGACGACGCTGGGCCATACTACGTCAGGCTACTTTCCTGTAGGCTGATTGATCTAATTCAATGGATGTGGTCTGTCTGGTGGCTTGCGGCTTATCATGTTACAGTCAAGAAGTGTTATAGGCTACGTTCGTGAGGGAAGTGATAATGAAAGTCCATTCGAAGCACGGCAGTGGTGGTCTCCGCCAGGCGTTTCCAGAAAATATTCACGCAAGCCAAACTGAAAACAATGCAATCGAAACGATCTGCGGATTTCACTAACAGATAAATCCAGGTATATTGGGCGATTAATTGCAAGGGACCTCATGCAAGTGAAGCATGAATGTATTACCTTGGTGCGTACCCAATCAACTCTAATTGAAATCGGGCCAATGAAAGGGCACCGATATCTATGAGAGATCACAGGTGGATTTATCCGGATACGGTGTAGATGAGGGAAATGCAACTTTTTAATAGATGTCTTTATATTGATCCTTTTTAATCAAATGGCTTTAGACTTCCGTGCGATGTTGCCGGATCCACTGTGTATTGCGGAATAGTAGCTCTATAGGAGCACTCTATCTGCGCCACCATAGGGGACAGGTGTGTATACTGTGCACGGGATAATTTGATATTTTTAAATAGGACCAATATTGTGTGCTTCATTGTGACCTGTAATATATCAGTGTGATGTCAACCCGTATAGCTATAGGTATGAAAAAATCTTCTTTGTTTTTATGATTTAGTTTTAGACATGACCTATTGTGTACGTTTAGTGTAATAGTTTTATCTCATACAGGGAGACCTCCAAATCTTGATCCGAAGTCTTGACTTGGCTTCAACTCACAAACGCTCTGTTTACCTTATCTTCGTTGTTGAATGAAAGTTTCGCATTTGATTGTCCTTATTCTCCTGTCGGTTAATTACTGCGTGGATGTGCAAGAAGTGTAACGAGCTGTGGCTGGGTTATTGCGGATAAAATCTCACGTTACGCCAGTAGGTACTGGCCCCGTAACAACGGTACGAACGGTTACGATTAAATTTTATCGTCCTCTCGTGTTACCGACGGCATGAACACAATTTTCCGAACAGTTTTTATTCACTGGCTTTTAGCGATTAGTGGCTTCAGTCATCAAGTTTGGAATAAATTCTGAATGATATAAGATCCGCGTCTGCTGGATTAGTCTAGAAATTGTGAACGAATTTCGTTTCAATTTTGTGGTTACTGACGTCAATGAACACAATTTTTACACAGACGGCAAGAACCCAATTTTTCAGATTCACCGAAAAAATTGTCACCGCCGAAAAAAGTAGTGCAAAATTTGCTTTAAAACGTACCTCGGGAAACAAGATTTGGTTATTATAGATAAATTATTCTTGTGTTCGATTATTTTTATACGCGCTAATAATATCCTGTACATTGAACGTCCCCACGAACGAGTTCACGTTTTTGAGGCGTACACGCACGTGGACTACGCTCGGTCGGCGCAGAACGTTGTTGTTGAGACAATGCCAACGCCTTGAAGGTCGGTGCTTCGTGACTCATGTGATGTCATCTGAGCGTCTGGTTGCTCTCAGCAATAACACAAATTTCCTCTGAAATGAGGTTAAAATACGTATTTTGTGTGATCCATGCGATCCATGTCTGCACCAGCGGCGGTGCTCAGGTTATTTCCTATACTCAGCTAATGACAGCAAACGAAAAGTCTGTGTTTCTACGCAGTACACAAGTACTGAATGTTTTTTCCTCCAGAGTCTATCCAAAAATTTCCCCAAAAAAATGCGATGCCAAATAATTTCGAATAACAACGCTTTATAAAGTACTAATGCGGTACATGAAAATTTTGCATAGACTCTACAATCATACTACAAAAGTTAAAAGTGGGCTTGAATCTTTAATACAGAATTTATAACGATAATCATATAAACGAATTTATTGATAACACAACTCAATAATACCGCAATAACCCTGAATAATGAAATAATTATGCGTTACTATACTAAGGGGCCAGGCCGTGCTTAAATGTAAGAATTCGGAACCAGATTATTCGAGCGAATTAACCTGCTTTTTTGACAGGGGAAATTTTCACATTTGCCCAGCGCGTCAATAAACAACTTGGCAGCGTGTCAGCGATGTAACAGACCTTGCGTGCATTGATTGGCAACGTGTCAGCGTTGTAACAGACCTTGCGTGCATTGATTGGCAACGTGTCAGCGTTGTAACAGACCTTGCTTGCATTGATTGGCAGCGTATCAGCAATGTAACAGACCGTGCTTGCATTGATTGGCAGCGTGTCAGCGATGTAACAGACCTTGCTTGCATTAATTGGCAACGTGTCAGCTGCTTAACCGCCCGGCCTCCTTGCCGATTCTGACCAGAAACTGCCGCACAGAGCTGGGATCGAACCCGCGCCTCTCTAGTGCGTCAATCTTGGTACTCTGAACTTTAACCACTGGGCCACCCTGCCATGTTATGTTATGTTATAATGTTAATACCATGTTCTTCACCTAGCCTGCACGCCCGCGTGTCGTGGTGGGATCAGAATGAGTTGACACTTTTGAAGAGAGCTTGTGAGGAAGTGGAATGGTTTTCGAAGTCTAGCTGTGACTTGTCAAGAGTTTTAAGTGCGATTGAAATTTTGCCATGCAACCGTCTCTAGTGGGTCAGTTTCCATGCAACCATCCTACTAGCGCTGATCATGGTAGTTGTAATATGGTCTTGACCACCAATCAGTTGTGATATAGCTATGTGAGCAGAATTGAAAAAAGATCGAATCATAATTATTTACGCTAGCATTTGGAAGTGATATGACGTTATTCATCTAATCGCTGTGTTTGCGCAAAACCAACAGAAATGTCGATTCGTGTAATGGCAGTTGTGGCCTATGGGGCTCATATTCCATAAACAACTTTTAATAGTATCATATGAAAAAAATATATAGTAAATGATGCATTTTTGATTATATATATACATCATTTTAATAAATTTTCACAACGTAGCGGAAAAAAAGATTGAAATGCCGGTATAATGCTGAAATTTAAGGTTCTCTAATATTTATATTTTAATTGATCACAAAATCGAACCTTATTAGCATTTTGAATTTGAAATATTTCAGATTCATTTCAAACGCTGTTGTCTGAACGCTGTTTCAATAGCTCATGTTGAATGCTTTTGAAAAAAATATCAAGTGAAAAATAGTTCCGGATATTAGGTTTATCGCTTCTAGCGGACACGGAGTTTAATGTACCTTCAACGTTTCGCATTATCTGTGACCTGTCTAAACATCGCTCCTTCAATTTTGATTTATGTGTGATAAGTAACATAAGTTGTACAATTACTGTTCAAATCAAGTTGTTCCTTATATTTTCTTCAAGATGTCGATTTCTAAATCCACAAATACCTACAACAGACAAAATTGGGAAGATTCGGTACGTAAAATTTGATAGTTTTCATAAAATACGAACATGAAGTTAGCTAGTTTTAGTGGTGTCAATTTTATTTACACTGTGATGAAAATTTGTGTCAGATATTAATCTAATGTAATGCACATAAAGTACAACTAAACTAATTGTGTACTAAACAGTAAACTCTACTTACCCTAGTAATACAGTTACAGTAATACTGTCACAAGAGGTGGAAATCCAGATCTAGAAATGGTTTTTCAAGATTCAATCATGATCCCATATTCCAGTTTGATTTTTCTATCAATCCACAAATAGCTTAGCAGGACTAGGATTTAGGAATATCCTTATTAGGTATGTCAGCCATGGTCAGGAAGATGTGCGGCATCATGTGCCAGCAGAGTGGAAATCTAAGATTAGAGGTTCACTTAAAAAAAAGCGTTCCGCCTTGAAAAAAAAAAACTTTCCAGGCAAGTGGCAACTAGAAACAGGTTTGCAGGTCGTCAGAAATCGGCCTCGGCATGAACGTTACGTCAGGCAACACAGAAAATCCCAATATTGTTAATTGTGCGCGTCACTCACGGATAAGCAAGAGGAATCTACTGAAAGACACGTNTATGTCAGTTTGATTAATCTTTAGTGCGATGCTTGTGTTGCAATACCGTAAACTGGGGTAACTTAGACCACTTTTTTTTTTTTAAATGATGCCATTTTTTTACTAGATAAGTTAAACTTAAATTGAAACATGCAAAATACAGATCTATACTCTAGCTTCACTCTGTCTCTTATACACATCTAGATGTGTATAAGAGACAGGCCCAAGGGCCAAGGGCATGGGGCCTTGCGAAGGGTTAAGACCGCGGACCGCCGCACGGCGGTGGACCGACATAAGTACCTCTCTTCATAGACTTCCACTATGGTCAGGAAGATGTGCGGCATCATGTGCCAGGTGCACGCTGCATGGGAATTTATAGGGTAAACGTGGTATATTCTGACACATTAAGAACGTAGCAAAAAATGAATGGCTATAAAAAAATCACCGTATGCACAACTCGAGTTCTGTTTGCCTTACGTCACTCTCAAAACACTGCACTACGCGCCAGCAACGATGAAACGCCACAAACTGTTGCCATATTTATTTAAAAGCCTTTAGAATGCAAACCTACCAATCCCTATATTCCGACGCTGTGTGTGACTAAATTAGGCACTTTGTGAGACTACTTCCGGCCACGCTTCAAACTCTACTAATTCGTAATTCCGACCCCCTTGTGTTCGAATTCCGATCGCTGTGTGAGCTCTATTGGAATACGACACAGCTCAGAATTAGAACACTATTGAATATTGAACACTACATTATTAGACTTTCAATTAAGAGCTATTAAGCTTTTAATTAAGAAAATTTTAATTTTTGCTCACAGCTCGGAACGAGCTATGTGTGTCCAATTCTGGTTGTGTCGGAATTAGTTGTTAGGTGTCTAAATCCATTTCTTAAATTAATCATCTATTAATTTATTTACCACTTGAAATCAGCAAATACAAGTATGCTTAAAGGATTCCTAATATATTCACAGACTTATTTAAAAGTCTCAAATCATGATATTCTTTTTACACAGTTTATCACTATTTGGTAGAGCAAGGCCAACTATCAACTTTGACACGTTTTTTTGATGATCTCACTGGGTGACGTGCACTGTCTCTCTTTGGATCTTAACATTTTCCTGCCAGATGGCCCAGACCTGGTGTTTTGGCAGTAGTTTGGCGCGCAATAGTATGACATCACTATGTCAACCATCAATGAATGCGTGGAACGAAGACAAAGCTTAATATAAAGGAAAAACTAGAGAAGTGTCTGAATTACCCGCTATGTCGGAATATACTGCGTTTACCCTATTGTCATTTTATCAATGTTGAATGTGTGCTTTAATATGCCAGTATAAAAAACGCACCGTGCTCCATAGTGGCAAAGCAAAGAATTTTTTAGACTCTCCCTCAAGTTCATTTGTGAGTCCTATAAGTAGACCAGTAAAGTATCCTGGATACCACTACCAGTAGTATCACCCATAAGGAATTGATATAAATCTTGGGTAAATGAGGAAATTAAAAATGAACGTATTCTAAAAAAGCTATGGTTTGCCACTATGCTGTGCTCCGAAAGTTCAATGATGAATGCGTGGCCATGCCAACACACAGGAACGTATATCTGCATCAAGTTGACTAGATTTCTAACATGTTAACCCAGGTTCTCAGAGTTGGCACAGTTATGAATATTTATTCATTATTCATAGAATATAGATCACAATTTGGTTGGTCATGAATTACAAAACTGAAGATTAGAAGGTGACACGGCTTGAAATATGTGATTTCTAGTTCAACGGTTCTAACTTCTACCTTCTAATGACAGACTGGTTTCGGCAAATATTACAAACCCGTATGTCAATGTCCGGAATATCTATTGTTTCCAACCTCCTGGCTGGTGAAATGGACATGATTAATACTTAATTACAATATGCATAAAAGGACTCTACAAATTAAGTCAATATGGCATTTTTACAGAGTGTAATTAGACTATGTGATACAAAATATACAATAAAAATTGATTTTTTAAGGCAAGAGTCTTTTTATTAGCTTGACAGCATGGTTTAAGCAGATATCTAAAGATGCTCATACCCAAGCCAGTTAATGTCGGTTTTCGATAAACGGAAGTCTGAAAACGACCGCCACACTTGGTAACTTTGCAGTCGAGAAATGACTGGCAATTGTTAGATTCTAATTCCATAGTGAATTTTATTGAAGGATGTTTGAGGTTTAGATAATCAAAGAAAAGGCCCGCATGAGAGGGATGCTTGAAGACCAGAAAGGTATCATCTATATACGTATTATAATAAATCGGTTTAAAATCAATGGGACAATCGGCCAACCAAGAAACCTCATTAAAGCACATGAAAATGTTAGCGAGTGTGGGACCAAGGGGAAGGCCCATTCCTAAACCATCAACTTGTTTATAAAGTTTACCAGCGTAAATGAAAAAAGAGTTCATGACTGATAATTCCAGAAACTTTTTGAAAAGACTGCGGTTAAGACCGATGACCAGATCATTCGCATCCTTAAACAAAGAGTTGAGGCATATTTCAATAGTTTCTGTAAGAGGAATATTCGTGAACAAATTTTCAGCATCGAACGAAGCCATAGTCAGGTGCTGAACATCGGTAAAACCTTTCAAAACCTTTCAACAGTAAACTGGTTTGTAGTTAGACAATTCAAAATGGGAACCAAAAATTTAGCTATGTTAAAGCTCGGGGTATTATACGCAGCAAAAAAATGGCCGGAATTGAAATTTCGAAGCGAAATCAGGCTTATGAATTTTTGGAAGGCCGTACAATATGCCAGGGCACGAACCAGAAACGTGAAGTTTCGAAAAAGTTTCAGAGGCAAGGGTGGAGGAATCTTTAAGTTAACGAATGAAGGTATTAATTTGATCCTAAATTTTCAAAATGGTTTTAGAGTTAGGGCTAGTGATTTCAACGAATTTCGAAGGATCAGAGATGAGAGCAAGCATACTGCTGGTGTATCGGTTACGGTCAACCAGAACCACGCCGCGACCTTTATCAGGCTTGCATATAACTAGATCCTTATTCTTGGCTAGGTCCCTCAAAAGACGGAAGTCATTTTCATGTGCTTTCATGAGGTTTCTTGGTTGGCCGATTGTTCCATTGATTTTAAACCGATTTTTTATGATAGGTATATAGATGATACCTTTCTGGTCTTTAAGCATCCCTCTCATGCGGGCCTTTTCTTTGATTATCTAAACCTCAAACATCCTTCAATAAAATTCACTATGGAATTAGAATCTTACAATTGCCTGTCGTTTCTCGACTGCAAAGTTACCAAGTGTGGCGGTCGTTTTCAGACTTCCGTTTATCGAAAACCGACATTAACTGGCTTGGGTATGAGCATCTTTAGCTTCTGCTCGTTTCGTTTCAAATTGAATAGTCTTCAAACTTTGATATACTGCGGCTATAGGGTCTGTTCTACCTTCCATGATATGCATTTGGAATTCGAATTCATTCGTAATATATTTCAGCTTAATGGTTTTCCACCGTGCCTTGTGTTTAGTAAAATCAAACGCTTCTTATCTAACAAATTTTCTGAAACTTTGACTGAATGTGATAGTAAGAGAACTATTTATTGCACATTGCCTTATTTTGGTAGTGCGTCTGAAACTATGTCTAGAGAACTAAAGATATTGTTCATGAAATATTTCCCGAATATAAATTTGCATGTTTTACTGGTAAATAATTTCAAAATTAGTTATTTCTTCAGGTATAAGGACGTTATTCCTGCTCGGATGCGATCAAACCTGGTCTATGAGTTCAGTTGTGTACGCTGTGCATCTGCGTACGTTGGAATGACGTCACGTAACTTCTACATACATCCGGGTTTCTGAACACCGTGGCAGGAGCTATCGTTCTAACTTGCCTTTCTCCAAGCCTCCTCATTCTTCCGTGCGCCTCCATGCTGAACAGTGCGACGTGGCTGGAACTGAGAGTGATTTCAGGATACTCGGTTCCACTTCTGGCTGCTCGCATTTGAAAATATTGGAGTCTCTACATATCTTCAAGCGAAAACCGCGCCTCAATAATGCGTTTAGTTCATATAATCTGGAAATAGTGAATCGCTAGGCTTTTATGTTCTTTTCGCGTACCCTAGGACTAAGTTGTTCCAATCGAGTCCTTTTTTTCGATATAATGTTAGGTCTTGTATAGGTTTTATGTCTGTCTTAGAATTTTGATATGTGATTTTATTCATTTTTAGTTTTTCGAACTGATGATGGAGCTGGACTCCGAAACGTTTTCAATATCGATATGGTGAATTCGATTGGTGCTTTCTTTGCTTTTAAATTCCTTGTGAACTTGCGATATGAGCAGACTGATAATATAAGTACCTAGATAATGTTGTTACGAATCGAATGGAAATGTGTCTCGATATTGTAGCATGTAATTTGCAAAAGTTATTCTTTTTTTCAAGTACCCCCTTTTTTGCCATTTTTCTGGTAATTTCACGTTTTCTTTCATTTTTTTCAAAAATTCATGCAAGCAAATTTTTTTTATTTTACCTTTTACGTATTTGTGTCAAATTTCAGAAAGATCGGTTGATAAATGTAGAAGTTTTTCCGGGACCGAGACGGTCCTTTCAAGGTTATTAAGGTCCTTTACTATACTTCCTAGGCTCATAAGTCTGGCATTATGTTTCCTGAATAGTAGAAATTCATCATTTATTCCTCTACATTTTTGCTTGATAACTTAGTTTTCAAGGCAGTCATCTCGGTAGTTAAGTTTGAGCACTCAACCCAATAATGTTATCCATATCTTCTTTTTATCGAGACTGCTAAAAAAACTGCCCTGTTAGGCAATGTAGTTTTTACAAATCTAATTACATGTCAAGCGCTCAAAATTAGCATTATTTCTAATCTCAAATTATAGGACCGTTTATCGATTTCATCCAACACATGCCCCCACAAAGTCAACATACCGACGTTGGACAGACAGTTTCAGTCCCAAATTCTTCAGTTTTTCTTCAAGCATTCAACAGATCGCCCAGGTTGTATATGTAGCCGCCATTCTGTTGCAGCCTGTTAATGAAAGCTAACGAATTATGTCTTGCCTTTAGAGAAAGCTATTCATCAAATTTCGAAGATTCAAAATCTCGCAATATCTTGTGAAGCTAGTGTTTTCGAACGGATCTGGATCCTGTTTCATCACATTGAAGCAGCAAGTCCCAGAAATCTTGAAGTCGCAACCACCTTTCTTCCCCGTACACTTGCGGGGTCAGCTGTGGCCGGGGATGCAACCTGCATTTTACCCTCAGCCACCCCCAATACCTGGTGTGGGTCCTCCTCCGATGGGGGGAATGATCCATTACCCTTCACAAGACCCCACGCAAATGGGAGCTATTCCCACTACAGCTCCACTTCCCGGTGTACCTCCATCTAAGTTTTTTTTGGCTCCTTTGCTCTTCAATTGAGCTTTTTGACTTGCTGTCCAACTAAACTGGTAGGAATAGTTTTGAAAATTTTTAAAAATTTAATCCTGCTAGGACAACTGAGAATTATCAGATTCCCTTCATGCTGTTGTATGACCGCTTAATGAAAACGATACCCTGAATAGGAAGAAGTTTTAATTTTCGTTTGCCACGAGATGGCTGTCTGTTCACACCGTTTTTTGTTTAAACCCCTGCCATACTAGCCTGTAAAAGATACTATCATATCGCATTATATTAGTTTTAAATAATAACCAGTTCTTCATTACATTTGGCATAGATCCATAACTTTTACATGCGTGCATTTGTTCTAAATTTTCCTGTTCATGCAACTGCTACAGAATGCCAGTGTTCCGTTTTTGTGGTACTGAGACCTCTACTGAATTTACCAGTTTCTCTGTGCTTGTATAGAAATTGTGTGTTGCTGATATAAATTAAAAAAAAATTGCCTGCATCAATGCTTCTCTCAAGTACGTTCATTGCATTCGTTTTTCAAAATTGCATCTTCAAGGAACTTACAGAAATTCTGTACATGCCTGCAACTCTTTCATCATGGTGTAGAAATAGCTAGGTATAAGGACAATTTAATGTCTTTAATCGATAGTCGACCAGGAAATTAATGAGCAAGCGTTTCCTCGCCTCAGACATCAATAAAGGGATCGTCATGAAGACGTTCATGAACCCGTCGTAACATACGATACCTACCTATATTAGCAGATTGGTGTCTACTGGACGTATTGACACGATAGTTATTGTCGCACTAAGTCAATTGGTGTAATTGGCTTATTGTATAATAACTTTAAATATAGTGTTCATATCCAAATATTGCTTCTGACCGTTTTTATATAATTGGGCTCACAAATGGCATTGACTTGTTCGCGATTTTCTCTTGCCTCCGTCTAGAGTCGGGACTGCAGGTCGGCAGCACATTTACGTCCATATAATGGGGTTCGTATGACCTACTGGTCGAGTATTGCCGAAGAAAATTTTCCCATTATTTGGGGAATTTCATGATCCCTTCAAAATGTATACAGATTACAATAATTGTATTTAAATGACAACGGGAAAGGAATCCATGCACAGGCTTGAAACGAATAATAATGCGAAATTTTTCACGTACTGTGTTTGAACATGATCAGTAGTGAAGGAATCCATGTTCTCTGTTGAACCAATGGCATCACAAAAGGAAATCATCCACTCGATTTAAACGAATAAGGATGGAAAATTATTTCATGTACCGATACTCGGTTTCAAGAACAATAAAGAGGAAAGATGAAGATTAAAAATGAAGACAATATGGTTTGGCTGGGCTCAATCGTTATGTTCTCAAGCAAGGCTGCTTGTGCTCTAAATTAAATTCATTGGCATATACATATGCAAAGCCAACTGATATTCATAAAGATGAAGCAACTGTGCTTAACATTCGAAAATGTCGGTGTCAACTCAACATGATCAACATGACATTTCGTCACAAAGTTCGGCAAGCCCAAACTGAAGATGTATCCGTTGGTATTTACTTGCCCCTAGCGTCAGAGCTATTCATCTATAAATTGTACCAGACAATTCAACGTAATCCTTCCTAGCAGTTTTTGTTCGCTTCACGTACACAGATTTCACGCTTCACGAAAATAAAATACTCCCAGCCTCAATTTGTAGATACCTGAAGCGCTAGCAACTACGGCCACTGAACTAACTAAATCATTTGTAGATATCATAGTTATAGATATGGTATTGATTTCTTCTCCCACTAATCTAAGGCCTTTGTGGTCAATGGGTAAAATAACTAGGCACTTCACAGGGTCCGAATCCGTTTCTCGTCTCCTTTACGGCTCGAGTACGGATTTTCCGAGAATTTTACGGCTCATGCCATAGTCCTTCATGCCATAGTCCGAGAATTTTACGGCTCGAGTACGGACTATGGCATGAAGTTCTACAGTTCGTACCTATCGCCAGAAGTGTCGTGGTTGTGTGAAGGGCTAAAGCGCCTCTTCGTCCGCCTTTATAGCAACGGGATGCCCGTCGTAGACCACCACTGCCCTTTTTCAAATGGATTATCTTGATCATTTCCCTCAAGAGCGTAGGCTCGAACACTTCTGGACTGTAACATTATCCGCCGCAAGCCACCAGACCCATCACATCCATTGAAGTAAATCGACCAGCCCGCAGGTGAATCGCCGGCCGTAGTATGGCCTAGCATCGTCTGCATACGCACAAGAAATTCATCACCACTCTGACAGAGCGAGCTGGAACTTAACAGCGACTCTGATACCCGCCCCCGAATGAGCCCACAGTCGAGCAGCCACTAGTTGCAAGTCTCATCGAAGAACGGTGCGAACTGAAGTTGGAGACACTGAAGTTGGAGACTTTTCTCGCTTGTTGGAATTTACGGTCGCGCAAACATAGGAATCGCTATGTTACCGATGGCAACTAAATGGAGGAAATTTGCAGTAGCAGGGAACGGAACAACACTCCAAGTAGGTTACAATTTAGCTGCTTAAGCTGCATGCTGGAACCTATTCTTTCTTCACAATCCTAAGTTGGTCTCGTAGACATCTTCCATCAACATATAAAAATGGTTCAATTGCTAATTTTAGATTAAGAAGTTTCCGCCTTTATATCGTCCCAGGACCTTGCGAAAATGAAATAAATTTGTGACGATTGTGTACATTTCGCCTAAATGTACACAATATTTTGCCTAAATATACAGAATAGCCTATAGTTTCCTAAAGTGTCGAAATGATTGCACGAGACGTGCCGGATTTTGCGGCATCTTATCCGTTCACCCCAGGTTAGCTTCAAACGCTCGACGAATATAAATGGGGTTCTAACCACACAGAACGTTACTCCTACCGGTGAACTTTGATAGGTGCCAAGGAAACTAAATGTGCTAGATGCGCTCGTCAGCAAGTTTGACGATTAGTACACAACACGAGCATTTTAAATGCATTTGTAGAGGGGAAAATTAACTTGAAACCT
>NW_025939352.1:0-1080 GCF_000764305.2 Hyalella azteca | reverse complement strand
CAAGCCCGCTAAGAACGTGTTCAATGATATGATTTATGAATTGTTGGGTATATCATGGTGCATATGTATACATAAATACAAATAGTGTATGGTAGTTAGAAACGAAGCTTATTTTTTAAGTGTGTGTTTAATTTAAGGGCCGAAAAGTATAATGGCATTTACAAATGTGATTTGCTTGTTGTTGACCAAAGTATTTGCTTTTTTTAAACACAGCGCGTCTCCAAACTTTTATTGCTCGTGTTAAATTTATCTTACAGTATTTCTTTCGGATGTTCCTGATAGTAGCCATTTGAAATTTAGCATGGCACAGCTAGGTGAGCGAAATTTAACTTGGTTTTCAGGGGACTATTAAAAGAGAACTAGCCACAAAATAGTGCAATTAAAATTTTTGTATGATTTATTAAATTTCAAAATAGCTCTATTGAGCTAACTATTTAATTTCAAATTAGCTCTATTGAGCTAACTATTCAATTTCAAAATAGCTCTATTGAGCTTACTCATGACGAGATACCCGCGAGATTTGTGCATGTATATTTTTAATTTCAGTCATGATCACCTGCTTCGGCCCCCCAAAAAAGTGGCCATATTTGAATAACATTCGTTGAGATTTGTATTGTTTATGATAGATTTGCATCCTCTGTAACCAGAAATGCTTTATAGAGGCAAATAGTGGCTGAAATGAATATACGAACGCTATTATTACTATACTCACAGGGTAAATCACAGATATTGATTATTATTCGATCATATCAGCGTCGATCAAATAAACCGTACAAATTTTGAATATTTCCTATGGATCTTCTGGGAAATTTCAATTCCGATAGTTACACTGCACGAGAAACAATTGCGAAAATTCTAAATGTTCCTTTATTCTGTTAAACTATGCAAATACTCTTATTCCATGCGCTGAGGAAATCTCTCACAAAACTATCGCTCATGCCTCTATTATGTTTTAAAAAGCTCATGAATGCCATGCCCGACATTGATCATTTCACATCCTTTCATTTTTAACGCTGGTACTTCGTGTTTTGAAACATATATAGAATTTAAAACCTATGCCTGAATCAAGTTTCATTAGTT
>NW_025939351.1:0-631 GCF_000764305.2 Hyalella azteca | reverse complement strand
ACACCAAACAACAAAGGAAACAACGGCGCAAACTACACGCAAAGAACTTAAGTCCCGTATGGTGCCATTTAAACTCCAGTCTCCGTCACTCATTCTTGCGAGACGTACGGTGTACTAAGTGACGTACATAAGATAAGGTGACGTACATAAGACCAGGTGAAGTACATAAGACCAGGTGACGTACATAAGACCAGGTGACGTACATAAGACCATGTAACGTACATAAGACCAGGTGACGTACATAAGACCAGGTGACGTACATAAGATCAGGTGACGTACATAAAACCAGGTGACGTACATAAGACCAGGTAACGTATTTGTCGCATGGTGATAGATATAACACTGGCAGACGTAATTAGAAATACGTAACATCAGGTGATACCTACAACAGAATGTGATTTATACGTAACTCCAGATGATGTCAGTGTTGCGTATGTCACGCGGTGTTGCGTATGTGACGTATGTCAGTGTTGCGTATGTGACGTAAGTTCGTACGCGGAGAGGACGCCAGACGGTGGCCCCCAAGGGAGCGTCCCGGGGTCCAGGAGCGCCGGCCGCCGGTCATGCGATTGCGCGTACTTTTCCAGCTTTTAGCGAAGACGCGATCCTTTTATCTGGCAAAGCGGCTTTA
>NW_025939350.1:0-1222 GCF_000764305.2 Hyalella azteca | reverse complement strand
AACTCGCAGTGATGCTGATTATAACCTTTATGCAAGAGCTCGAAATCAAGCTAAAATAGTTTGTCGCACCGCAGTGAAAACTTTGAAAAAATATTGCCAAAAAAGCAAAAAAGAACCAGAAACCTTCTTATTGTACGCTAATTCGAAGTGCAAGACAAACAACGGTATTTCTAATTTGAAAGTAGAACAACGGAATATTTCCACTGATGAGGGCAAGGCAAACGTACGTTCTTAATCAGTTCTTCAGCAGTGTGTTCACATATGAGGACTTGAACAGTATATATTCCAGATATTGAGGAACGCCCAGTCGGCTCGAAGTTAACAGGTTTTAATATACACGAAGAAGAGGTTCTCAAGTGCCGGGTCGCTCTAAACCCCAACAAGTCATGTGGACCAGACGGCTTTATACAGTACAAGGTCAGAAGAATTACTAAAATTTGAAACAAGAACCAACAATATCAAGAAGTTTCATTTCAAAATCGTAGTGACCTGAACATTTATATAATAATAGCGGTTTCAGCGTTTATTAGGCCGTAGGCCTGTCGCCGATTCTTAACATCGCAGAATATTCACAGCATTTTGCGGTTTCGAACTCGCAACTCACTGCTTCAATTCTGTTTTTGCTTAACCGCCCGGCCTCCTTGCCGATTCTGACCAGAAACTGGCGCACAGAGCTGGGATCGAACCCGCGCCTCTCTGCTCCAATCTCTGAACTTTAACTTTAACCACCGGGCCACCCATTAGTAATTAGGAAAAAAGTTTTAGGTCCTGAATGAAAATCCGAACGTTCATCCGTTGTTTTTTCTCCCTATTAACAGCTTACATATTTTTATGTATGTCATGATGAGGACAATAAATTTATCTCCTGGAGCTACAAGCATTAATTTTTTCACTGCCACGTGCTTGTTGAGTATTTTCCTCCTCTTTCACCCCTTAATCATTTTTCCATTTGAAGGAGCTGTGGTTATTGTGAAGGCCGTTAATAAGCACGTTCAATTTTTTTGCGCATAACTTTTAAAGAAATATACTTGAAACTTTGTTATTTTTTTACCGAAGCAAAACTTTTCACCAATAAATATGTACAATATTTAGGCTTGTATAGTTATTTGTTTTTAAATAGAAACGAAATAATGTAAAATTATAGAAACCTACGTTTTCTCTCATAAAAACATTGAAATAGATAAAAAACGAAAAAATCTTTTGAGTGCAATATGAGCTTAAA
>NW_025939349.1:0-1045 GCF_000764305.2 Hyalella azteca | reverse complement strand
AGTTCAATCTTCACAGCGCGGGGTGGTTCGAACCACAGAACATCTCGATCACTGTCATTTATTCAATGCAAATTCATTCTACTTTAACGTTTTTTCAACATTGCCTAAAACATCGAAGGAAAATTCTTTTATTTTGTGAAAATATTTCTTATTTCGAGTATAAAAAAGATTTTTATTTTGACGGTGTCCAAATATTGACACACTTTCTCACCTACTGCACGAGCAGAAAACAGATACGTCCTAATACCGATCCTAACTGAGCTAGAATGAACCATATAAGGAAAAAAGTGCATTGTTATTTGTACCAAACCCCACTCAATTCTATGAGTGTTTGTTACTGCCGTAGTGCCGTTCCTGGTATTTTTTTAGCAATCAATACTGGTATTGTTTTTAAACCATCAATACTGGTACTCTTTTTAAACCATCAATACTGGTATTCTTTTCAACCGTTAATACTGTTATTCTTTTAAACTTTCAATACTGGTATTCTTTTTAAACCATCAATACTGGTATTCTATTTAAACCATCCCGCATTAATTCTTCGCATGGTGACCATGAATTTCGTACTTTAAATTCTCTCGAGGAAAAATTTTTTTACACAGGACCTTGGATGCTCCCTGAATATGAAGCGTGAGGGGAATCTAGACATCCACGCCACGCACACTGCATGTAATTACCACGTGAATACCACGCAGAAGGCCCGTAAATACCCAAAAATACCGGGTTAATAGTGCGCATTTGTCCAATAAATAACACCCAAATACTAGATGAATGACAAATAATAACCGCGTGAATATCACGCTAAAACAACGTAAATTTACGCAAATGTCAAGTAAATACCCTGTAAATCTTACGTCAATAAAAACCCACGCTGTAGACGCTACGTCAATACAAGCATTACACGCCACATGTGAACCAATACCAATACAGATACTCACAACTCACAAGGTCTCTGCGATACCTCCCAGATACTCACACGGTTTCCTCGCTACCTCCCAGATACTCACACGGTCTCCTCGCTACCTCCCAGATACTCACACGGTCT
>NW_025939348.1:0-20399 GCF_000764305.2 Hyalella azteca | reverse complement strand
ATATAGCTCCACAAAGTAGGGGAGCTATATATATAGTGGAGGGCGTAGGGATTTTTTTTTGCTCGAAATTCACGTTCGGCCACCTCTGGCCTGCGGGAATTTTGCGCATTAGTCCCGCCAATCGCGGCAACCACCTTCGCGATAGCGCGGAAGCTGGCAGTGCCTGACGACCTGGTCACTCGCGGTAGGTCAGACTGACTGCGGCAGCAGGCCCTTTCCAGGCCGAGAAGTGCTGCCACAATATTGCGCTGCTGTGGACATTCCTGCGCTGTTGACCACCCTGGCGTTGCGCTGGGGCGAGCGTTGGCGCAGGCAAGTTCACCCGCGGCTGGCTTCCAGACTGCGGCGATTTCTGACTGGGTATGATGTGAATTAGACGCCTATAGAGTTATTCAATTTTTAATGAAACACTATTTTGTAAAAAGTGTCAAAATGGGCCCATTGCCCCACCCCTGGGGCAAAGGGCCCATGGGCTTGGGGCAAGGCGCCCACCTATGGTCCCTTTACCGCAATTGCATAATTTTCGTTTAAAAATGATAAAACAACACTTTAAAGTTAAAAATAAGAAAAATGTATTAAAAATATGACATTCATTCATTTATTAACAACGCAAAAAAATCATATCCTTAACATGAAAAAAAATATAACCTTGGCTTAAAAAAATCTATCACTGACGTGAAGAAAAATATTTCATTGACATAAAAATATATGTCCTTGACTTGAAAAATATATCCTTGCGATAAAAAATTCACCCTAACATGAAAAAATGTATTCTTGACTAGAAAAAATAAATTTAGTTGATCAGAAAAAAAAACTTCGTTCCAGTTTTGCCCATAATCCAGATATTATGTTCAGAGAATCCGTACCTAATCGTGATTTCAGCTAACACCATAAAAACTCATCAACTTTTGGCTCATTGGTGTTGACTGAAATCAACTTTTGGCAAGGCAAGAGTCAATAACTCGATAAGGGGTCATAAATACGCATAACTAGAAACTAAACCTGCTGCCTTGAGGCAGCAAATCGAAAAATCACGCAATATGAAGTGTGATTGGTAATTCAAAAGCTAGTCATAGTTTTGAAAAGGTCATTGAGACAAATCTAATGATGTATAACACAAGACTTCCCCATGGGCGCTTTGCCCCGTGACACGCGTGGGCCCGTTGCCCCCACTAGGTATCCTTTCAATTTATATCGTGTCAACATTTTATTTTAAAAGCGAATAGTCTAAACTTGATCTCAAAATTATCCCTATAGATATTACTTTCAAATATAATTCACAGTAATTTCAAAAGCTTCATCTACAGTAATCGATAACAGTTTTATTTAGCAGCTAAAAAAACCTTTATCTGGGCTGAAACAGTTATTCACAAATAACTTAATAACGCAAACACTTAGCAAAACGTAAATCCGTACACTTCACCCCAGTGAAACTGTCGACCGGCGGTAGAGAACACGGACCAATATCTGCCATACTTAGCGAGAAACCCGCTATGGGCCCATGACCCGCAGTGGGCTCGCTGCCCCATGTTACCCTATAAGAAGGATCGATCCGAAGTTATTTTCCAAGAATATAACATCTGAAGTTATTCAAGTAATTAGGCAGTCGAAATTCGATAATATTAAATTATAGCTGAATTTCAAGTCGAGTTTTTTACATTTAAATTAGGCAGCGAGAAAATCTATAATACCGCTTGGTTCAATTCAAACAGGTTTAAAGAACTTTCAAGAATTCTCATAAATTAAAATACAATTAAAGGATTGAATGATACATAGAATCGAAAAATTTCTGATACATAGAATCGAAGAATTTACGAACATCTCTTCTAGATGTACATTAAACAAGTTACTAAACTTCACAATCAAAATTGTTGAATACAATTCTTAAAGAGATTTTAGCTAGATTGTATTACCAGAAAAATTGAGACATCCAAAATATAAGTTAATAAATAATAAAAACCAAAATAACATGGGCTTTAAGTGGACGGTCGTGCGCCACTTCTACAGGGATGAAAAAAATGATAACAGAATAGCGAAAAAGAAAACGGAAGAGTTGAATTTCTAAGCTATCAAATTCCCTATGAAAATTGAAGACATCGATAAATTTGAGAAGATTTATTATACTTCTATAAATATATATAGCTTGAATTAATGTTTGGAGCTATGCCCACTTCGAATAAATACAACTAAAAATAAAGATGTGGTTCCACAATTGTCAATAACAAATGAGAATGGAAGTCATTATGTCCTGATGAGGTCTTTAAGTTCATTTATAAATGAGGCGAGTTATAGAACTAAACATGTATGTCCATACTGCCTGCATGCATTTATACGTGAAGACCTACTTGAAAAACATAAAGATGATTGCTCTGTTCACACACCCTTCAAATATTTTTTTAAGTGATGAGAAACTAAAATTCAAGACCTTGTAAAAGACTATCAAGCATCCCTTTGTAATTTACACTGATTTGTAATCGACTTTGGTAGGTATTGATTCATGTCAACCCGACCCAAAGTCGAACTATACGCGGAATATTAAAAAACATGAGCCTAATAGTTTCTGTTGCTATACTAAATGCGAAGATGATAGATACTCAAAATTGAAGTTATATAATGGTACAGATGCGTCCAAAAAATTTGTGAAATATCATCTAGAAGCAGAAACAAACGTGTGTATGAATTATCAAATCAATATCCAAAAAAGATGTTCATATCAACTGAAAAATATCACAAATCAGAAGTTATGCAGTTTGCTATGTCTGTTATGAATAGTTTTCTAGAGAAAACTATAAGGTTAGAGATCATACCATCTAACGGGAGACTATAGAGGTCCAGCGCATTTCAAGTGTAATTTAAAAATTAAAAATCAAAATTTTATTACAGTGTTTAGGCATAACTTATCCAATTATGATTCACACCTGTTTATTAAGGAATTAGGTAAAGTTTCTAGTAAAATAAACGATATACCAGAAACGGATCAAAATACATAAGTTTTACACAAACCATCAAATTCGGGACGTATATAGATGAAAAATGAGGAAGAGAGCGAGATATAACAAGAGTTTTAAGATCCTTAGGCACCTTTAGATTCAGGTTCTCATCGTTGGATGCATTATCAAAAAATTTATCAGAGCAGGAGGAACTGAAAAGACATTTCCCTAACAATGAGCAGTTTAATGATACAAAAAAATTTATATATCCATACGATAACATGGATAACTAAGAAAAATGAATTCAATCAGTTTACCATTGAGGGATGAATTATGTAACAAATTAAATAATAACATATCTAATAAAGAATGTGAACATGCTAAAGAGGTTTGAGACGTATTCAAATGCAAAACATTCAAAGACCATCATAATCTCTACCTCAAAGTTGATAACTTGTTATTAAGTGAAGTGTCTGAGAACCTGTTGGAAAACATATAACATAGAATACCTGTTTGAAAACATATAAATTACATCCAGATCATTATTTCACAGCTCCAGGTCTATCATTAGATGGTCTATTGGGGCCCAGTTGTGGCAGTTCAGAGTACCAAGATTGGCGCGGAGAGGCGAGGGTTCGATCCCAGCTCCGTGCGCCAGTTTCTGATCAGAATCGGTAAGGAGACCGGGTGGTTAATTAAGCACAGCAGAATTTGAATCATTGAGTTGTGAGTTCGAGACTGCAACAAGCTGTGAATGTTCTGCGATGTTAAGAATCGGCGACAGGTCTGTGGCCTAATAAGCGCTGAAACCGCTATTATTATTAATATATTATTATATTAAAGATTACTGAGATAGAATTAGACTTGCTTAACGATCCTGATTTGATACTATTCATTGAAAAAGGTGTTAGAGGTGGTGTTTCAACGATATACGCAAGAAATGAAATTTTGATCCTCAGAAACTTTGCAAATATATATATATATATATTAATTACACTTTACCGGACTATGATTATTTTTGACCCAACGACCTTAGTAAAATTGTGAAAAAAAAGTAAAAAGAACCTAACCTGGCTGGATCTAACTTTAGTAGAAAGGTGTCAAGCAATGTAAAGAAGGGTTTTATACACACCTAACCCTAACTCTAACCCTAACATAACGAGGTTAACGTTTTTTATAATGTCCGGTAGTGTAGTTCATTTATTTTTGTGTCCGGTTTTTAAGTACAAACTAATTGTAAGGTACATAACCGGACTCGGTTTTGTCCGGATTTCTAACCCATGTCCGGTAATGTTACCAATCCTGTCCGGCTATTGTTCGAAACTCGTCGAAACTCGGAACCATGTATATATTTATATACATGGATGAAAATAATTTTTATCGTTGGGCAATGTCAGTGAGCCTACCAACAGGAAACTTTCGAAGGTTGACAGAAAATGAACGTTTGAAAAATAACGAAGGCTACATTATCGAAGTTGACTTTAGCTTTCCGAAAGACCTGCATAACAATCATAATGATTTACCACTACCTCCTGGAAATATTCAAATAAGGGATGTTCCTAAGTTAGTACGTTCCTCATCTTGGAAAGCGTGAAAAATATATATCCATCATTGTAATTTGAAAGTGTAGGAGAAACTTGGATTGAAACTAGAGGAAATTCATAGAATATTAGAATTCGATGAAAGTCCATGGATGAAGCCATACATAGATCTGAACACTAAAAAGCGACAACAAACGAAATCAGATTTGACAAAGATTTCTCTAAGTTAATGAATAATTCTGTATTCAGTAAAACAATGGAGAACATTAGAAACCGAGTCAAAGTTAATTTGATTAAAACTAAACAAGAATTGAGACAATTAGTGAATAAACATAATTTCGAAGGATTCAATATATTCTCGAAAAACCTGATAGCATGCCATATGCAAAAACAAAATCTAAAGTTTGATGAACCAATCTATGTAGGTATGAGCATACTAGATAAAAGCAAGGCATTGATGTATGACTTTCATTACAATTCATTAGAGAAAAATAAGGCGATAGTTTTAAGCTTCTGTTCACTAATACAGACTTGCTCTGCTATGACATTCGAACTGATGACTTACATGAAGATATGAAGGAGAATCAAGACTTTATTGACACATCAAATTATCCTAAGGATCATTTCCTATATTGAAATCAGAACAAAAAAGTAATCGGTAGAATGAAAGATGGAACTAGCGGCACTCCCATTTAAGAATTTGTAGGTCTTCGAGCAAAACTGTAATGTTATTGAACAAAGTGTTCTGTAGTTGAAGGTATAAAGCTAAAGGTATAAAGAAAAATGTTATCGAAATGAATACAACCTTGGATGAATATATGAGAGCATTGAATAATGAAATTATATATAAAACAATGTATAATATCCAAATGATAATCATGAATTGTATACGAAAGAAATTAATAAAAATGCACTGAATGGTGACGATGATAAAAGACATATATTAACAGACGGTATTTGAACGCTAGCATTAAACCACTGTAATGCGAGCTGATAGAAGCCTTTATAAAATAATCTAATAAAAATCATAGTCTAAAATAAAAAAAACATTAATAAACTATCCTGAGCTGCTCAACCGATAATAGTGAATATTTAAACCAACTAAAAT
Source organism: Hyalella azteca (assembly GCF_000764305.2). NCBI lineage: Eukaryota > Metazoa > Arthropoda > Malacostraca > Amphipoda > Hyalellidae > Hyalella > Hyalella azteca. Next base: position 14,820 of record NW_025939348.1, on the reverse strand, counting down.
CATTTCTTCGCTATGAAAACACTGGGAGTGGCACTTCTAACACGATGCTAAGCATTTAACGATTTTAACACGATGCTAATTACCACTGCCAGAAATACGTTTAAAATTACCCTTTAACATTCAATTTAAGCAAGTTCCAACGGTTCTTTCAATGAAGGAGTAGGCATACATACTCCTTCTGTGGCCCTGGCACTAAGGTGCAAAAAAGACTGAATGAATGTTATAAGGGAGTTAATTAATTAGATAGTGCTTGAAGAGAACATGATATATTTCATAGGACACATTCGAAAACAAAAGACAGAAACAGGTCTGATGATATTCTCGCGAAGAAAGCTGCTGAAATTGCGAAGGATCCTAATGAGCCTGAACATGTTAGAACAAACGCAAAATTAATTAATGCTATGAAGGCCGGAAAAAGTTATGTAGGTCTTGGTGTATAAAAAAATGTAAAAGTCCACTCAGAGAAGTGGGTGGTAAAATTCTAAATCAAATATATTACGGTCCTAAAACCAGCTACGTGGGGACAAATGAACTCGTTCATAGGAGTGGTTTATCTCGAAAGCAAGTCACGAATTGGTTGGAGTCACTGGATACAGGCACGCACTCTACATAAACCAATAAAATATAATTTTACCACAAGAAGAGTTAAAGTAACAAAGATTTATGATCAATGGCAGGCAGATTTAGTTGACATGCAGAAGTATACAGATAAAGGTAATAATTACATTCTAACTATGATTGACATCTTTAGCAAACATGCATGGGCAGTTTCTATGCGTAGAAAAACTGTGAAGAAACCAAAACTTCTTTCCAAAAACTTTTCACTGAACGAATTCCCTCAAAAATTCAAACAGACAAAGGTCTAGAGTCCGTTAACAAGCCAACACAAGAGTTATTAAAAAAGTTTAAAATTCAATAGTTTGCAACTGAAAATGAAACTAAAGTTGTTAAGATTTAACAGAACTCTCAACACAAAAATAAGGAAATAATTCACGTACGCCACGACAAATAAGTTGTTAGACATTTTCCTAGAACGGATGTAAAACAACCTTATTTCAACGTTGAAACAACGTCGATATTGGTACGTTGAATGTTTACTAATTATTAATCGTTGAATCAATGTTGATATCTGGTTGAAGTGCTGAACAACCAAAATTAGACGTCCGATCAACGTCGAAATCTGACCAAAACTAGAACGGATATAAAACAACCTTATTTAAACTTTGAAACAACGTCGATATTGGTACGTTGAATGTTTACTAATTATTAATCGTTGAATCAATGTTGATATCTGGTTGAAATGCTGAACAACCAAAATTAGACGTCCGATCAACGTTGAAATCTGACTAAAACTAGAACGGATGTAAAACAACCTTCGTTAAAACAACGTCGATATTGATACGCTGAATGTTTACTAATTTTTAAAAGTTGAATCAATGTTGATTTCAGGTTGAAATGCTGAACAACCAAGATTAAACGTCCGATTAACATCGAAATCTGACCAAAACTAGAACGGACGTAAGGCAACCTTATTTCAACGTTGAAACAACGTCGATATTGGTACGTTGAATGTTTCTATTTTTAAACGTTCAATCAATGTCGATTTTAGGTGGAAATACTGAACAAAAAAATCGAACGTCCGATCAACGTCGAAATCGGACCAAAAACTAAAAAGGACGTAAAACAACCTTATTTCAACGTTGAAAAATGGTCGATATCGGTACGTTGAATGTTTAGCTAATAACCAGCATGGAACTAATCTTATCACACTAACATTGAATGAAACACATATACATATAAGTTTACGATTAATGCCCAGAAAATGCAGTTCGATTTTCAAGCAGTCGAACAATTCTTTAGCTTTTTTCTATTGCTCATGAATGCGAGCTGTCGTGATCAAGGCTGCTAAGGCGTCGCGCGGTCTCCAGCGATCCCGGGTTCGAATCCTGCTACGGACGAAAAACAGATTGGTTCTTCAACGTTTATTCAACCAGAGAATTTGACGTTGCAGCTACGTCGTAGTATTAACATTGATTCAACGTTGCATTGCAACGTCAGTACAACGTTTCATGAGAAACGTTGCTTCAATTTTCATTCTAAACCTCTTTTCACCCCCGATCTCAATGTCGTAATGCGTAGTTGTTTCAACGTCGATTCAACTATAGAATTCAACGTTGCAGCAACGTCGTAGTAGCAACAAAGATGTTGCTTCAATTTTTATTCTAAACCTCCTTTCACCCCGATCTCAATGTCGTAATGCGTAGTTGATTCAACCACCGAATGCCTGCCGGGAGTAGCTATCATAGATCAATAAAAGTGACTCCTCGTAAAGCTTCAATTGAACAGAACAGTAAAATAATCGATCTAAATTTATTCCCCGAGATAAAGACATTTGTAAGAATGCCTAAATTAAAGATTGGAGATCGTGTCAGAATTAGTAGAAAACGTAAGAATTTTTATAAAGGATATCTCCCTAATTTCACACGTGAGTTATTTATCATCTCTAAACTATTAGAGACGAAACCGGTAATTTATAGGCTGAAAGATACCCAGTCAAAATTAGAAGCAGTGTAGGAGCTGGGCCGGCGCCGGACCACGAGCATGATAGAAGCATGAGGGAAGCAGGGAGCCAGCAAGGATGACCGCTTATTAAGGGGTTCAAAACGTTCTGCGCAAGGCCTTATTTGGGCGCTGGCGCCCGGCTGCAACGAATCAGTCCTGCCGGGCTCCGGCTCGCTTACTGCCGACACGCCCCATACGATGCCCTATACCTGCTCTCTTCAGGCTTACTTTATTTTCTTTCGGGGATAACTAAAGAATTCTGTCCACACACTAAAACGTTTATTATAAATTTTTTACACATTTACATACCCTATGCAAAAAAGATGGATTGGCAGAAACGCCGCTTAGAGTATGATATGCTACTGGCTTTATGCTCTATACATCATTCATACTCTCAATAATCAGCAACATGTTAAGACACTGAATATACACACATCAATAATGCAAAGGGCAGAGCAAAGCGTAAAAATAGGATAAAAATAATTAATGCAGTAGTCCTCAATCGTAAGTCATATAAACGAGATTAAATAATGGGTTATCTCCATCTTTAACCAAAAAATTCTCAAACCCCAATTAACCGATGTAGCAAAAATTAAATCATTATATTTCGATGCAAGAACTAATATCAACGTGAGTTCAGCGTTACCTCAACCGTCCTACCTGTTAAGGTAATACGTTTCAACAGCTTCAAATTAATTTCTGAATCTAGATATGAAAAGGCTATGGCCGATTTTCTTTTTGTATTTATATCAACACATTAATTGCAAATAGAGAAATCGTCATAAAAATCAATAAATTAAGTCGTTAATTTAGAAAAACACATTTGATAAAATAAACACAAAAATTTGATGGTCAAATTCACACTCGATTATTATTCTAATACCAAAGAATACAGCATAAGACAACACGTTCACTAGACACGACATTCAACAAACGAGAAGAACTGATGTAGGTCACTTGATATCGACATTGGAAAATTTTTTAGAAGTACGAAATACCGGCATTAACAATAATTATGAGCTACTTTTCAGCATTAAAATTTTTCATCATCTTGCACAACATGCCAGCCATTCGTAATTGAATACCATACAATTTATCAAGAGATAATAATTCGATATCTGCAGTCACCGTGTGCCAACTAGGCTCGGTAGTTTTACAATAAACCAACATTTTCATACATGTTCTTCACCGGTTATCACGCACGCAGAGGTGCCTCTGCATGGTGGAAGACGTAGGAGAGGAGAGGTGGGTCGCCAGAGTGTCTGGAGAGAGGTGGGGTGGGGTGGGATAGGTCATCGTTGTTGTTGTTAGTTAACGGGGCCTGCTGCTCGGCGGCGCCCCAGTAAAGGCGGTGGCTCCGGGGGAGGAGGAGGGAGCGGGGGATCCACTCCAAGTACTATGTCGGAGAAGGATGGGAGTGATGCGAGGGACGCCGCAGTCGGTCCAGGGTTAGACCAAAGGTCCAGCGGGGTTAGCGAGGTGGAGTGCGGTGGGCAGCTGAAGAGGTGATGGGTGGTATGATCCGCTGCATTGCACTCAGGGCAGAGAGGGCTATTTGCAGCTCGAATGCGAGCAAGGCACAAGTTAGGTCGCGGGGAGTAGCCAGAGCGGAGCTGGGAGAGCGCTTCTGGTTGCTCTGGGTAGGAACCACTTGCTGGAAGAGATAGAGGGGGCAGGGATCAGCCACACCTTGCTAGGAGCTGCTGAGGACAGGTAGGAGGAGACAGCTGAGCTGTGCAGGGTGCTGAGGGCAACGGAGTATGAGTCAGGGGGGAGGGACCCCTTCTCCAGCAAGTGAAAGACCGAAGGGAGGAAGCGGGTCTGAAGCGTGAAGCTTCATGGAGCGGGGCCCCGATGTCTGGGTGACGATAGGATAGCAGGGATGGTGTGGTCGTAGGGCGCTGGCAAGGTACAGTGAGCAGAGGAGAGAGATGTGTTATGCCACGGGTAAGACCTCAGCTTCGCTGTGCAGGTGGGGAGCGGAGGCCGTTGAAGAAATTCCGTGGCTATGCGGAGTAGAATTCTGGATGGTTTGTAACTTAGAGATTGCCGAAGGAGAGGCGTTAGGGAACCACACTGGGGCAGCGTAGGTGATGAGAGACTTATTGCGGGCCTTGAAAGTCCCAAGGAGGGTTTTCCTCTGCTTTCCCCAGCTGGTTCTGGCAAGGGATTTGAGGATGTTGAGGCGCGGGCGGGCTTTCTGGCATATTGCATTATCACGTGATCAGTTGCCACTTAAGTGAAGACAAATGTTAGTGTTGGCCTTGAAAGTCCCAAGGAGGGTTTTCCTCTGCTTTCCCCAGCTGGTTCTGGCAAGGGATTTGAGGATGTTGAGGCGCGGGCGGGCTTTCTGACATATTGCAGCCATGTGTGGAGAGAAGGCGAAGTGGGGAACAAAAGTGACCCCGAGGATCATCATCAGGTCGCCGTAATTTCCACGAGCTATCTCAGAAAAAAGAGGGCTGTTGGGGAGGACAGGCTGGCAAAGATTATCGACAGTAGTGCTGTCAAAGAGGCCTGCGAGACAGAAATGCTGATAAAAATAAGCAACAATATAGGAAAGAGCAGAAGATGAGTTGAAACAAGCGACACTCAAGAAACGAAAAAGTTGTTGAACTAGTAAGGTAAAGGAAAATGAAACTATATATCTAAACACATTCCCTCCCTTTACATTTCACATGCATAGAAAAAATTTAGGATGAAATCTTATAAATTCCAATCTTGTTTTGATGCCATTTTCTTCTTTATTACTGGAATAAAAAGATTGACAATTCATTGCATTGGTCAATCAGATGAATTAGAATCGAACCTGAAAACCAAGCATAACTAGGAATAAATAGAAAGACTCACTGAGTCTATGAGAATTAATGCATCAGCAATTTTTCAAACTTCAAGAAAGACCCAGCAATTATTACAATGTAGTGCACTTACTGGCCTGGACAACGGCTGAGAATTCCACGATTGGTTGCTGCAGCCTCAATTCCTGCTTCAACGTTGGGCTGCTCCCACCAGGTCATAACATGGCCTTCTGCCTCACACAGCTCTGAAATGCCATCCAAAATTAACAAGAATAATTGGCTCAACACAATAGCCATCAGTGCTTGGAAGTTAGAAACTATGGAAACATTCTATTTAAATTCATTGAACTCCAGCACATAATTTTAATAAGTTGAAGCCAACAAGTTTCAGCAGTTTATATAGGCCATTTAACAAAATAAGAGGTATAAGTCAGATGAAAACGCATAAAAATGTCTTAAATTATTACTGCAAGTTCCCTTGGAACTTTATGCCATTGATACTACCAGCTTTTAAAGTTTCACTATATAAACCTGCACAGAATTCACACTTTATTCGAATAAACATTCTTCAAATAGAATTTAGTCCCATTGCCAAATGCTGAATCCATTCATCAAAGACCTTTCTTTGTAACAACTGTGTCAATATTTAATATTGCAACAAACTATGAGAGTCTGCATATAATATTGAAAGACACAAAGATCACCAATCATCAATGTTATATCATGTCAAACTGTCAAAGCACAGCACATTGTATGATTTGAAGACATGATTTTGGATATTTCACTAATATTTTTAAATCCACAAAACAATTATTATATTTTTTAAACCAATTCTTCTCTTAATATGTTGTTATTACAGCAAAATTGTGAGATCAATTGCTACATTATAACATTATGTTAAGAAATTGTTGAAAAGGCTTTCTAGTATAAAATTCATGCAACACCTTAGTACACTGTTATTCATTTGGCAATGTAGCGAGGCCAGGCTGTAATATTGGCAGGAACTTGAAATTGTGCATGCTTGGACGCTTTCCCAGCAGGCAGACAGTAACTAGAAATTTTAACAAATTAGGTAAAGTAATACTGCAGTTTATATCTTACCAATTAAAAGCAATTAATGTTCTCGGCACTAAAGTAAATCACGGATGCTAGTTGCAATTCCAGCCCAAATTAAATTTTTCTGCAGGCTGAACTTCAAGGAACAAGCAAACTATAGGTAGCTTTTCCAATGTAAATCTCAGATTATCAGTCACTTCAAGTGAAAGCATTGTGACTGAGGGAATTTTTAGTAAATTCAACTTATCTGAAAACAAATAAAAATATCAACTGGCACCATTCTATTTTATGTTTAAGACTATGCTTCTCCATGTCTGATGATTTCCAACATGAAACTAGTTAGGAGTGCCTGTGATAGACTATTCTATTGGACATTTGGAAATTGGACTGGTGCTGTAAAGGTGGAAATTAACAGTAGGTAGTAAATCTCATATGGTCTATAAGTCATGAAAATTATTCTTTCTTTCACACATGGCTGAGGCTGATCCGACACGCGATCTGAGGCTGACACACGATCTGAGGCTGACACTGAGGCCGACACACGATCTCTTTCACACGATCTGAGGCTGATCACACATGGCATGGCTGATCCGACACTTTGACAGTGTCGGATCAACAAGTGACCTATTCTGATTGATTTTGAACAAATGAACCATCACTACATATACGTACATTCATATTTGATACAAGAATGATTAATAAATTGAATGAAATGCAATTTGAATTTTTTTTACGTCAACAGAAGATCAACTGACATGCATTTCTAGTAAATATACTTGTAGCTTACCTTCAATTTTTATTTTTTAATTTTTTTAGAGTTACCTTTCCTTGATATAAAGAATATTCATAGTGAATACATTGCTTGTGATATGCCCTTTGCAGAGTTTCAAGAAATGTGTAATGAAACGTTTTAAGTACCTTATAGCTATTTGTTGATTAATAAAGACGAGCACCCCGGATCTGGAAAGTATTTAAAAAATTTAAATCGATTGTATATCTCACAGAAATATTTTTCCGACAGCCGCTCTAGGTTAAGCCCTGAGTTTTCGGTTAAAAAGTGTTCGGTCAATCGGGGTAAATGGTCGTTATCCCATGATTTTGATGGTTAAGATTAGGGGTAAATGCTCAGGTTTTTGATCGGAAGACAGTGCTCAAATTTTTATGGTCAAGATTCGAAATAAAATTGTGGGTAAATAACAATGTTTCATTCGGAGGTAATTGGTCAATTTTGATGGGTTATATTCGGGATCAGATTTTGGGTAAGTGACCAGGTTTTATCCGGGATAATTGGCAAATTTTGATGGGCAAGATTCGAAATGAGATTGTTGGTAAATGATCGGTAACCTATGATTTAAGCTTTTAAGACAAACTGTTTTGATATTTTGATAGGCTAATTTCCATACTACTGATATATTATCGGTAATAATAAGCAAGGCTTTAGAGCCTCCAGAAAAACCAAATTATTAAATTTTCGGTTTTTCATCATGACTTTTGAAGAATTTGACGTATCACTTTGAATTTTGTATAGAATAGAATAGAATAGACGTGTCGGCGTTGAAGAAATAGGCCCATGGCCTGTTGCCGATTCTTGTACTTTTCGTGACTTAATTCACAAGGGATCCGGCCTTTGGAACCCGATCTTTCTATAACTGACGATTGATTGAGATAGCTGCTGGACTTATTGCCTAGTCCGTAATTTGCTAGGCATTTTAAGACTGAACATATGCTCCTGCATAGCTTCGTCTAGTCTGTGTATACTTCAATGAGGTCCCCACGCAGACGTCGATAACCTGTCTCTTATACACATCTAGATGTGTATAAGAGACAGGCTCTGCTATGACATTCGAACTGATGACTTACATGAAGATATGAAGGAGAATCAAGACTTTATTGACACATCAAATTATCCTAAGGATCATTTCCTATATTGAAATCAGAACAAAAAAGTAATCGGTAGAATGAAAGATGGAACTAGCGGCACTCCCATTTAAGAATTTGTAGGTCTTCGAGCAAAACTGTAATGTTATTGAACAAAGTGTTCTGTAGTTGAAGGTATAAAGCTAAAGGTATAAAGAAAAATGTTATCGAAATGAATACAACCTTGGATGAATATATGAGAGCATTGAATAATGAAATTATATATAAAACAATGTATAATATCCAAATGATAATCATGAATTGTNACAACAGTCGTACGGCTCAACGGAACTGCAATGCATCAGCATTTTTCCGGAACCATTAAATGATTTTAATGATGTAAACTGATTGGGTTTGGACTTTTGATTGTGTTCTGATTACATTTTTCAAGTTCTGGAGATTTTTGTTAACGTATGATGTAAACTTGAATTTTTCAATTTATTATGAAATGTATAAGTGTTTCATTACAACCTTCTCTTTGTACTATTTTTGCCGTAACCCATCCATACGAGAACTTTGTCATGCGCCCTTTTAAACCACTGGGGACCACTCTAACGAAATTAGAGCGATTGTCGATAAAATAAAAGTAATAACAAAAAGGGAAAAATCTCAAAACTAACACAAAATAAAAAACCCCTATTTAATCATGGTGTCAGGTGTGGACGCGTTTGGAAGGTTTTACGGAACGGCAAACGGTACGGCAAAATACATTCAGAGGTTTGGATTGATTGAATAATTCCGTTTTTAATGCAAACATTTTAAATTCCGTGGAAATATATTTTAGCAACTGCGTGAAATTTAGGGCGCTTGATACTGTGCCAGAAATTGTTTGAGAAGAACTCGTTCTTTCTCATGCAATAGAGATGGCAAAAAAATCATTTTATTCGTTATGTCTCCAAAAAAATTATTGACCGTATCGTGCAGCGAGTCTGCTTCAGTGAGAATGTTCTCATAAAATTCGAAGTGTAAGATGAATTTGCAATAATTTGTAGATGCATGAATAGCTTATTTAGGAAAAATTTAGAGACTAAGATGGTCAGGCGGGCATACAATGTTTTTTACTTGTGTAGTGATTCATCTAAACTTTTTTATTGTTTTTTTTTATCTCATATTTTGTGGAAAGTATCGAAGGTAGGATGATCATAAATAGTATACATTTTGCACACGAATGTATAAACGAAGTTTAATTTTCGAAAAAAATTATGATTTGTTTGTGAATTATTTGTTCGTTGAAATCCTAATTTTTTTCTAGAGTTCAGATAAGTTTGGTGTAACGTAGTACGTAATTTAACGTTAATCAAATAAATTGTTATTAATGTTTGTAAAAATTCAGTGACGGGTGATGAAAGTAATTTTAAAACGTTTCAGAATATTGATGCAAGTTTAGGGTCAGCAGTGATTTATATGCCGGTGGAATTAAGTTTTTATTTCTTTCACTAGTATTGCATACAAGTATGTAAAACGCTCTATTTCGTGTGTCGAAATTATATTCGCGTTGTGATTTTTTTATGTGCGCAAACGGACATTTTTTATCAAATAGATATTTTCTGATATTTTTTTGCTGAGAAGAAATTTGTTCAGATAGATTTTAGAAAATAATTGTTTTTTTAATAAATCGATGCCGAAAGATTGATATGTGTATTAAAACTTTTCAGGAATTAAATTTTAGTAGGATATTTTTATGCCCAGTATTTTGACTTGTAGTTAAGTGTAGAAGTTGTCGCGTTCATTTTAACTTAGAATTACGCTAGACTACCGAGTGATTGATAACGAGGTATGAATGTGAATGAGTCCAGTGCGTACAAGAATTCAATTGCGTACGAATTTAGTTGATGAATAACTATCGTAACGAGCTGAATGAGCGAGAACGAGTTCGGGTATCAATAGCGTGAGATGTAACTATTATAGGATGTGTGACGTACGAAGATTTCAAATAGGATGCTGCCGCTTTGAAGGCAAGGTGATTACGAGCGAGTCATAAAAACTTAGATGGATTTGAGATGTGGTATAAAATGATAGATTCGATTGAGATATTAAAAACCGAGGAGGTGATTTATTTTTCGAAGAATTACAATGAATTACGAGAAGTTTAATGAATAGTTCTGCGAGAACTCAATTATAAGGAAATGTTTAGGGAAAATATTCAGGCATGTCAGGAAGGGAACTCGTTTTGCCAGGATGGCAGAGATTTTTTAAATGATGAGACGCCGTTGAAAAGGCGGAGATTTGACATGATAATGCGCGGTTGATAAGGCGCGACAATTTTTGATCGAGTGATGGCTCTAGAAAATGCACACTGATCAAGTTGAGGATATGTTGTAGGTAGGGATAGGTTTTTATTTTTTCTTTGTGTTTAGTTTACCAACCTGGCTATCTGAATTCTTAAACAAGAGATACATAGGAGACATTGTTCTCGCTGCAACCCGTAATTGTTGAAACTCACGTAGTGCATTGGTTCTGCTATAAATGAGTTGTAAAATCCGATGTTCGGAGTAACGTGATTTAAAAAAATAAAAGTTGATAAAAATGTGGAAGGTGAATGGGGAAGGATATATGTGTTTGAGTTGTATGGATTATTTTTGTCTGTGCGAAGACTATTTAATAGAAATGTAACGGTGTCGTGTCTTGAGTTGATATGAATAATTCTTATTTTAAGTGGACATTTTGTAGGATGTTCATTTTCATGTGTTTGCGAATGAATTTAGGGACCTTGAGATATTAGGCTAACGAGTTGTATGTTGGCATAATGATTGTTTACTTAGAATGTCGAGTAATATACGCGTCACTGAGTATGTCGGTCACAAATAATGTAATTTTCTCAATTTATTGTAATGTAAGTTTCTTCGCTTTAAACATCACAAAATATCACTTGGATAGAAAAAGGTCTTGAGCCTTTTTTTTGGGAAGTTGAATGGAAATGAATAAAGTAGGTAATATTGGACATGGGTAATATTGAACATGTATTATACGTAGGTGTTCAGAATGCTAAGAACGCGGGTCGAAGCGATATAGCAAGTGTGTAAGGCGTGAACGTTTCGAGACCGTGGGAACAAGTTAGTTTACATCGAGCGTTGGCGAGCTCAGCGCGAGGGAAATTCCAGTCGAGGAATGCGGCGTCACTTCGAGGGAGTAGGCGTAACAGTGCGCGACGGCTGCGTATAAAAGGACCTTCAAATTGGCGCCAAAGGCTGTTCTAAGGAGGTGACCGTCACGGACTTTATAACGGCCGCGGCCGTGAAGCCGGCGGTGCAGCCGTTTTCGAAAATTGACGGTCGCTAGAAACCTGGACTTATCGAGACAGTGAGCTATTTATCTTGGACTAATTTGTAGTGTGGACTTATTTATCCGGTGAGCACGTCAAGAAAATGAAAATCAACACTACGGCTGCGACTCGGCCGTGAGACAATGCGAGACGGCCACGAGTTGTGCAACGATTATAACGCACGTCATCAGAAGATTCAAGTTTTCGAGATCTAAACCATGAATTATCATCTGTATGGTCATCAATACGTTACGGTCACTATTTTCATCAGAAGAAGCGGTACGGTCACAGTCATCTTCGACCGCAGTACGGCAACGGACTTGGAGTATTTTCATCGACTATGAAGACGAACACCACTATTCCGAAGTACGGTCATCATAAACTCTACAGTTAGACCGGCCGCAAGACATCACTATAGCGCGAGAAATACGGCCATGAAGAAAAAGCAACTGTAAAAGCGGACGCGAGAATACAGCAGCGGTACGGCCGCAAACGTGTGCGCAAGTTACGGTCGTTTAAAACAGTCATACGGCTCAACGGAACTGCAATGCATCAGCATTTTTCCGGTAACATTAGGTGAGTTTAATGATGTAAACTGATAGGTTTTGGACTTTTGATTGTGTTCAGATTACATTTTTCAAGTACTAGAGATTTTTGTTAACGTAGGAAGTGAACTTGAATTTTTCAATTTAATATGAAATGTATCAGTGTTTCATTACAACCTTCTCTTTGTGCTATTTTTGCCGTAACCCATCCATACGAGAACTTTGTCATACGCCCTTTTAAACCACTGCGGACCAATCTAGCGAAATTAAAGAGATTGCCGATAAAAAAGTAATAATTATAGCAAAAATCTCGAAATTACTTAGCATTTTAAAAACTCCTAATTTAATCAAATATCACTTCGCATGCATTTAAATTTATTTTTAAAATGTACATTTGAATCGTCATGTGCTCCGATATCATCCAATTCTAAAATGCATATAGTTTTCAATACAAAAATAAACATAAAAATTTCAGCTGGCTAATATGCTATCATTTAAACTATTTCTATGGACGTTTTTTCGATCATGCCTTTTTAATTTTTGAACTTTGCGATTGCAAATTACGCATTTTACCTTTAAATTAAAGAATTAATTTTATTAAATTTAATTTAAATAATTCATTTGATCGAATTGTTAATTGCTTTACGATGCTTACGAGTTTCTATATATTCGTTTAGGTTTTCAACTACTGGGTTACAAACTTCACAGTGATTCATGCTGACAATATTTGCTTTCCTTTTACTTAAAAAATTTATCCAACCAAATTTCACATTAAATGTATGTTTTTCCGCATGATTTACATTAGATGATTGGTTTGAACTCAAGGTGTGTTTTTTCACATGACTTACATTAGATTATTCATCTCATTTTATATATAGAATTATTCGCTATCATTTTATTTAGAAGAAACCTATTGAAAAAATTTTGTTATTCTAATACACTTACTTGTTCACAATAATTGAAAATAAAATATTGAGTTAATAAAATTATTTACAGATTCAACGAAGTAATGCATTCTCCGACTGTGTGGAAGTTAACGGCGCTTCCATTGTTTAGCTAAATCACTCTGATTTAAAATAAATTAGAAATCTATTTTTGTTTTTTGAATGGTTGATATAGAGATATTGATACATTCATAAGTTTTTGAGATTATTAAGTTAATTTGTCCAGCCATCGCAAACTATTAGCGTATGAATTACTCGCGGGCGTAAGTCGCTCACAGACTATTATGCATTCAACTATCCATGGAAGGGAGCTTTCATGCTAGGTTTGCGGTGTGCGCATAGTCCTTCACCAGTGGTGGGCACAGTTCCGGTAATCCGATAACCGCTATTTAGCATAGCTAACTTTTTCCTCATCGGATTAGCTTTTCAGATAACTTATTCCTTATCGGATTAGGCTTTCAGCTAACTTTGAATACCATTAGCGGACCAATGAGCTACCGCTAACTGGCAGTCCGATAAAACTGTTTAAAAATCCTTTCTGATAGTAAATTCAGGGGTAAATATTTAATGCTAGTTATCGTTAGCCGTGTGCCACACTGATGCTGATTACGTCAACATATGTACGTCAACCAATCACGTCGTGTTTTACTGCCACATAATTGGTTGACGCAGCACAGAGAGGCTGATGTTCATCAAGGGCAAAAATCATCGCTTCGAGGAGATGAAGGGCGAGTCAAAGGAAAAGCAGCGTGTAACCCTACATTTACCTGTGTGTTTTTATTTCCTAATATTTCTTATTCGTTAAATACTTTCTTATTCGTTTAAGGAACTGTATGTTGAATGTCAACTACTGCTTAATTTAATTTGTTAATTTAATTATTTAGGTACATCTTGATCATCGTCTGATCTTGGCATGCTACACCTTTTTTGGAAAGATCCTTGTTCATGCTACAACATATTAAACGTTCAGCTCTGTAGTTTTGTGTTTCAGAGTTTCAGAACACCCCAAAAAACTAAGCCAAAGCTCAATTGAGATACTAAAAGTTACTGTGGCCAGAAAGAGGAAGAGGAAATGGAAAGACAGTAGGAGATGCATAAGCGAATTAGCGGTTAGCGGTAAATTCAGTTAAATTTTCGGCGATATATCGGTTTAGCATTATAAAAGCTAACTCTTCAGTTAGCGGATTAACGGTTATCGAAGCTAACTTTTTGGTTAGCTGTGCCCACCACTGTCCATCACTGATTGACATTATTTAAAATATGTCGGGGCCCATTCAATGAATAAATAATATATAAATAAAGCCGTCAGTGGCCACCAGACATTTACTTAAAACGTGTCTTAATAATTATTGCCATTAAGAAGGATGAATAAAACTGAATAAATGAACAAACAATAATAATTCAAACCACTTATCAATGAATACCAAACAAATAAATAAACAAAACAAAACCGTGCGCTTTCATTAGGCCGACTAACTATTTCTCTAATGAACGGAGCCAGTTCTAATATCGGATCCTTTCTGCACATACAAAACGAAAACACAAAATTATAACTAATGAAATAAATAAACTAATGAACGCAGAAATATAGCACGGATGACATATGATACATGAACAATTATAACTACAAATATGCACTAAAAGATCAATAAAAACTTCACTTAAACACCAGAGCACTGTCAACGCTGAAAATAAACACGACTAAAAGAACCACGTACCTCTGTGGTGGAATCGCA
>NW_025939347.1:0-389 GCF_000764305.2 Hyalella azteca | reverse complement strand
TGGTTATAAACTTGATTAAATATTGATTTTTTACTGGGTTTTAGTCATTATTTCCAACACAAACTTCAATTGTTAGTAGGATAACCTTCACTCTCGTCACTTGGGGCTGAGGGTCAATGAGGGGAAAATCAATTAATTAAAAATTGTAATTAATTTTTATAATTACACTTAGTAAGTGCTTTGGACGAGCAGTCTTGCATTCAAAGGTGAAGATCCTTCAAAAAATTGAAGTTTGGGTTGGAAATAATGACTAAAACCAAGTAAAAAAATCAAGATTTAATCAAGTTACAAATCATCAGATTAAAAATCACCAGCATGTGAATTTATCACTAGACGCACATGGCAAATACTAGAAATAAAATTAATATCTTCATTTATCAACATATTTT
>NW_025939346.1:0-1655 GCF_000764305.2 Hyalella azteca | reverse complement strand
GATAGTTGTACTGGTAGGCAAGGTTGTAGGAAGTGATAGTTGTACTGGTAGGCAAGGTTGTAGGAAGTAATATAGTTGGACTATAGTTGGCAGTGTTATATGCTGCCTCTTTAATATATACGTTCATAATGATTATATAACTCTTTACACCTGAGTTATTCGTACATAATGGAGTACATAATATTATACGATACAGTACTACAAATGTACAATACTAAAACTATTTATATACTATATAGTATGATTCCCGGAAATTTCCTGTTTTGTATTGCGTGCCAAGCAGCCAGATGTTGTAAGAAAAATATAACTCAGTACTCACCACCAGAGAAAGAGTGACAGATAGAGAGCGCATTTTCTCGTCGACGAAAACGTGAAGTCACGGATGGACAGACAGACGGACGGACGGACATGACGAGCACAATAGCGCCTTTTTTCCTTAAATGAGAAAATGCGCGAAAAAAGGCGGTGAGTATTTCATATGGAAAAAAGTCATGAATTTATGTTTCAGGTCATTATTTTGTTTCACGTCAGTTGTCACTATGCATTGGACTAGTAAGCAGCGTGTATTTGCTGTCGATGGGTACTTTTTCAATGGCCATTTCTCAGAGTAGTCTCCTTTTGTGAATACATATTGCAAAGCGCCTCTTCTCCGTGAGAAGTAACCTTCTTTAGCGCGAGCCCGATCCCACGATTAGGCCACGTAATTTTGTAGGGGGTTATCTTAGATCAATTTTTTACAATGACTGCCCAAGGACCCAACCATACTTGTAGAAATGCATATGCCAAGCCATCGCCAAAATTCCAGTCAATATGTTTCAGCGAGTTGAACTGAACTTCAAAAATCAAACTGAATGCAAAAAATGAATGCATTGACAGTGAAGTCCGTCATTTAACCGATGTCATCTTTAAAACTAAGTGATACAAAAATAAAAATTCCGGTAATGTTTTTTCAATTAAATTTATTGTAATGATATCAATAATAGTTCCATTTATAGGTAGCGTTAAAATTAGGAAGTTTAAGTGAATCACCCTGTTCACCCTAAATCACCCTGAAAGTTTCCGTATGCTTTCGGATATTGAAGCGTCTGCAAAATGTGTTTGCGTTCCGAATATTATATCGTTTATTCCCATGTAAATTAAATTGGCCTCGATCAGCAAACAAATGGTGACTTCATTTATCATAAAGTTTCTGATATTTAATTTTTACAGTTATCTCTTCCTCTTTGTAGTCATTTCACTTGTCGCTTTATTATTTATTCATACATTAATTTATGTTGACTTGTTCGTATATGAAATTTACCATATACAATTGAATATGCATACAAAATTTTTTATCACCTTTTAAGCGTCTAAATATTTTGATCTTTGATTCGACCAATGCAATGTACACAACCATTATAACAACCCAAGCAGCTGAAAACCCAACACAACATCAAATTTTCTCTCCATATCACCCAATGTGGTCAACTTTCCACTCGTTTCAATCCAAATCCCATCGACGTATACGTATCTTGTTACTACGACGGCCATTTAGCCTGTATAACTTGACACGATATTTCAGTTTTCTTATAAAGTAACCGGATTAATTTTCGGGCGCGATGTCGCTCGCTCCCAAGAGGCGATAGTTCAAGATTCTTTCGTGCAAGTCAAACCTA
>NW_025939345.1:38071-45497 GCF_000764305.2 Hyalella azteca | reverse complement strand
GACGGACAGACAGACGGACATGGCGAGCACAATAGTGCATTTTTCCATGAGAAAATGCGCTAAAAAGCAATCACTCCCGATGGGAATGGGACTGTCAACAGATGTTAATTGTAACTTTCTTAGAGCTCAAAAATGCTGACATACAGAAAATAAAATTAATGTAAAAACGGATAACAAAAGAATTTAATAAAATAGTAATATATACAGTGGGTGCAAAAAGTATCCTCAACAAAGAAAAAACTTTATTATCTTGAAAGTTAACTTTTACAAAATTGCAATCACCAAGTCAGCATTTAATAATATAGTTTTTTGATGCAGTATTTATATTTCACTTGTAAATTTACATTAGAATAGCTTTTTTACGTTATTTTCTTGCATAAGCTTTAATTAAATAAACTTTTTCCTTTGTATCGGATACTTTTTGCACCCACTGTATGAAAGCTGATCACTAATAACGGCAACGATTGAGAATAATTATCAAAGAATCAAAACCACGAAAAATTAAGAAAAATAAATATTAGATAAAATAAAAGATGTATTTTTTAATAAACAGTCAAGCTCAGTATTTTGGGCACAATATAGATACATTTTGTTCGAGTATATACAGAAGTATATACTATAATATATATATATATATCGGTGTAGTTTGGCAGAAGATTTTCTTTAATGCCGGTTTCATTGAAGACCAGAGAGTATTTTTTATTGACAATTTTCTTATTGTTTTTCTCTATGCGGCGAATTAGGCTCTTGATATGAACTGAAAAGTCAAATATCAGGTTCCAAGGGACATTTTATTATATATACTATTGCTGTATATTTATATAAACAGTCTGCTATATTATTTATTATATTAGTATAGCGGACCTGCACGAAGCGCCAGCCGTCCACCACCCTGACGAGGACGGCCTCCTCGTCCATCAGGAAAGCCAGACCGCCTACAGGCGTCGCCGCGGTCATCTGATGTGTGAAGAAGTGGGTCATCTTATGTACCTACTGACACACTTTGTCGTCCATAGTGGGTCATCTTATGTCCTAATACTGACAAACTTTCTCGCCCATAGTGGGTCATCTTATGGCCTAATAGTGACACACTTTCTCGCCCATAGTGGGTCATCCTATGGCCTAATAGTGACACACTTTCTCGCCCATAGTGGGTAATCTTATGGCCTAATAGTGACACACTTTCTCGCCCATANGGTTGACCCTCCCGGGGGCCCAGGTGGCCCAGGCGGTCCAGGGGGGCCTTGAAGAAAAAAGAAATTCAATAAATTTAGAAAATAAATTTAACGGTAATAATTGATAAATAAATAGACATTTAGACCCGTCACTGGCAGTGAAGTATAGACTTATGGTCATTATAATTTTGATTAATAATAAAAAACCCATTACTAATTTAAACCTAAAAGTTTTTAAAGCTTAAACTCTGATTATTTAGTTTTAAATTTCTTCCCTCGACACGCTATTACAATCAAGAACAAAAAGAAAATTAGTCATTTAGCAAGATTAAGTAAGAAAATGAACAATAAGAAGTAAACTAACATAAATGACTTACAAATATTAAGAAAGTAGGTTATTATTATTAAGGCATGAAATACGAAAGAAGATCAAATAAAGTAAAACAACCACTCAACTAAAATAAATAATAAATAATAATATATAAATAGTATACACTATTGAATATATAATATTAAGTGTTATACAATATAACATATATTGTATAGAGTTATAATATATTCTACAATATACAATATTGAGCCTGAATGAATTGAATGAATAATATTACAATATTACAATTACAATATGACAATAACAAAAGTTATTGTTGAGCCTCACCTGGAGATGCTGAGGCCCCGCTGGAGAAAGAGGCCCCAGGGACACCGGGGGGCCCAGGGGGCCCCTCCACCGACACTCCCGGTGGGCCAGGTTGGCCCTGGCGGGACGGAGAGAAATTTGCAATTAAACAACAAAATATAACAAAGCATATAAAATATAACAAAAAATATAACAATATAACAAAGAATATAACAATATAATAAAGAATACAACAATATAACAAATAATATAGCAATATAACAAATAATATAGCAATATAACAAAGAATATAACAATATAATATAACACTAACTGAAGTGTTATATAAAGAAGCAAATTGATATAAAATTTCCTTTAACTTCAATTTGAATGTTGATTCATCATCAATATTTTATTGGAAAAGTTTACATGTTATGCAAATAGAACCAAATTCATTTTTATTAGAAAATATTTTATTGGTTATCAATAATCCTCTGGAAAACTAAATTTGATTTAGGAGATACAGATTTAAAAGGATTCAAGGAAATTTAGAAATAAAAGTAATAAAGTGATTTATATTTAAAATGATATAACTAGATATCTATTTAATAATTAGTATTTAAAAGAATTTAAGAAATGTATAAATAAAACTAATTAGTGATTTATATTGAAAATGATATAATAGATATATATTTAATAATTAGTATTTAAAAGAATTTAAGAAATGTANGCCCAGGTGGTCCAGGAGGCCCAGCGGGGCCAGGTTCTCCACGAAGCCCAGGCAACCCGTACCCAGGAGGCCCAGGTGGGCCCTCGGGCCCCATGGGTCCAGGTCGACCCTGCATTTAACATCGAATCCACAGTGGATGAATAATTAATTTAAATTTATAATAATTAATATAATTTATAAATAATAATTATAAATAATTAAACATTAAAATGCTAAAGGTTGTATAAAGTTTATCGATTTGTTCTCCAAAAAGATGATTAAACGCTTGATGTATAAATTTAATAGTAGATGCTTAAATTTTTTTAGCATTATTTAATAATTATCACAAGAGCAGATTTGATGAAGACTATGCTGTCTCAACGATAATTGCACAATTTAATACGAAATAATATAATACTTCAAACCGATTTTCGTACTAGTCGATGGTCTTGAATGCTAATATCAAACATTATAATGCAAGTCCTTTATGATTAAAAGGGTAATGACTCCGGTACGAAAGCTAAGAGTATAAAAGAGAAAAATATTACGCATTCAAGTGATGTCTACTTAATTAAATCATAAAATTTCCAGTCAGACAAGAGAGTGGAAAAAATTTCGAGGGTAAAACTTCCTAGGGCTTTTTTTTTGGCTCGGGACGTTCCGCGAGCTCCGGTTAGGAAAAAATAAAGCAATGCTCGGAAAATAGATAAAAGACGAAATAAAACTGAGTTCGGAATAGTATAAAAAAAGTAGGTCTAGATGAGGGAATAGACAATTTAAAGAAATTCCACATATGTCAGAAAATAGATTTGTGTCATTAGCAATTGGGCATCACAGTATATATCGGGTGATGAGAAAGACAGTGTGTTTTGGAAACGACTTGTGTTTTATGTCAAAAGTGCGTAATCTAGGGACATTCAGGCGGTCATACTGAAGGAAATAAGTGCAATTTTTGGTAATTGGGTGTCGTACTGGGGGAAAATGAGCTGTACTTACCACGCAGTTTGCCAGCTGAACACGTCATAGAACAATTAGGAAAGTTCATTGTTAAATTAAGGTAAACTGTTGATTTTTTTTTAAATTATGCCCCCTCTGTTATGTAAGCGGTCCGAATATCAAAGATGGAAAATTTTCACGATTACAGTGACAAATGAATTTGAAACCATTAATTAATCAAATAATTTAGCGGAAATAATAATGACGAATGAAAGGAAGTGAACAAAGTAACTTTTTTGGAAGTTACATGTTGAATATTAGCCGTGTTGAATCCAAGTTAAAATAAGTTACAGGAAAAAAAACAAGTTGGTATTGAAAGCTAGAAGTTGTCATTCTGCATTGGTAGTTGTAAGGCAAGGTTAAAGCAAGAATTATACTCGACAATGTCGAGAACGTTTATGTGTCGTGTAAAAATCTGTAACTCACCTCATGGGTAACGTTCTGTCCAGGCAGCGGGGGAAACGAACATAATAATAACAAATTTATCTCATTTGACCATCATAAGTTGATTGAGGTCATGATTTGCATTAATTAGCCTGAGACAACGACCTATTAATGCAAAATGAATGGTCCAAGTATTTAATATTGTGTAGCTGCCTAGATCAAGCTCTACCAAGTCCCAAAATGGTGACCCAGACCAAGTCCCACCACAGTGACCCAGACCAAGTACCAATACAGCGACCCAGACCAAGTCCCAATACAGCGACCCAGACCAAGTCCTACCACAGTGACCCAGACCAAGTCCCACTACAGCGACCCAGACCAAGTCCCACTACAGCGACCCAGACCAAGTCCTACCACAGTGACCCAGACCAAGTCCCACTACAGCGACCCAGACCAAGTCCCACTACAGCGACCCAGACCAAGTCCCACTACAGCGACCCAGACCAAGTCCTACCACAGTGACCCAGACCAAGTCCCACTACAGCGATGCAGACCAAGTCCCATCATAGAGACCATAATTTATTGTCATAATGGACAATATAAGCCCTTCATATTTACGAGTGTATATGTCCAGCACTCACCGGCCAGCCAGGGAAGCCATGCTCCCCCTTCTGTCCAGGGGGTCCTGGGGGACCAGGCTTGCCTCTCTTGCCCCTCTGGCCTCTGTCACCCTAGTTGGGGTTAGTTAACTCGAGTATTAGTCACCCTAGTGCATAAGTTAGTCTAGTGCAATAGTTACACTAATGCTTTAGTTACCCTGGTTCTTTAGTCGCCACATTGCTTTAGTTACCTGAGAGCATTAGTTATCCTAGTCACCTAGTCACCCTAGTTCATTATTCACACTATTAGATTAGTCACCCTAGTGATTTAGTCACCCGAAGCGGTGCTATTAAATACTTCTTAACATTGCTCTGCTACTCGTTTTTTATTAACAAATCATATTAAGTATAAACNCAGTCCATGAGGTCCCGGGGGCCCAGTGGGGCCTTGGGGACCGGGAGGCCCTTGAGGGCCCACGGGGCCACGGGCACCAGCTCCGCCTCCTCCTGGACCCACAAATGTCAGAATATTTTGAATATTTCACAAAGAAAATTGTTAAAACTATTAATTGTTTTCATTAATATTATTTATTTAAATCGTTTGACTATCATATAATATAAGAAGAGAACTTTAAAAAATTATTCATGAAAATAATGAACAATTTTATAAACATTATAATAAACTGACAGTGCCCATTATTCTAAAAACGCTTCAAAATTCTTGAATAAAATTCAACGTTGGGATTAATAAAAGATCCTTTCTATTAAAAAAATTTAAACATAGATCACGCAGAATAAATTCGTCGAAAACGTTTCTGCTCAAGATATTAAAAACGACTATTTACTTATCTCGATTTTTATTAATTACTGCCAGCATTTTTTGCTTTTGAACAAATTTTCAATTAACGATTTAATAAAATTAATTACGAATGTTAGCAATCCTTAATAATATGACGTGTTTGCCCAGTTAAGCCTAAATATCCAGAGACGGTTTCCAGTTATACGGCATCCGAGACGGAGTTCCGCTTGAAATTTAGGTAAGAAAAAATTATGGCTTAGAAGAAACTGTGGCTTCTAAGAAATTGCGGCTCAAACGAAATTGTGACATCAATTTTGGCTTCAAAAAATTGTGGCTTAAAGAATTTGTGGCTCAGAGGAAATTATGACTCAAAATAAATTATGACTTAAAAGAAATTATGGTTTCAGCTAGTAGCAATAACAGATGAGCATAAATCGGCCAGAAAAAAAGATAACAGACAGCAAAAGCAGTATAGCTGTTTTTGTTGACAATCAGATGATGCGCTGACAGAAGCAATAAGAACAGATAACAGCCAGTAACAGCAATGACAGGATGTGTGAGCGAACAGATAAGCACAGAAAGACAAGAAGAAGGAATTAGAGCGAAACTAACAATAATAGAATAAATAAGAACATGAACAACAAATAAGCTCAATAGAGGCAACAATGAATATTGCTATGCACAGAGCAACTGACAAGCGCGACCACTGAATGTCCACTGAATTTAACTACAAGTTTAAGCATGGATTAAGTTTAAGTTTCATCGTCAAGTTTAAGTCTAGTTTCAAGTTTAAGCACAGGACAGGTCAAGTTTATGTTCAGATCATAGACTGGCACATGCAGTGAAGGCTCAATCATCGTATACGTCGGTGTTATAGGCCTGAAGTTCATCCTTTTTAGATATATAGGCCTACTAAATATACGGCTACTTCTGAATATAGAAGACCTACCACAGTCCGGTGATATAGACCCACTAAAATACACTATACAACCTTGCATAAAGTCCCAAGAAATAGAAATGAAATATCATTTGAAATGCCATTAGTAGATAGCATAATAGGCCTACCGTCACACTTTCCATAAACAGCTTAAATCATAGGTTACCCCCAACCATTTACCCCAAATCTTACCCAACAATCCGGTGTACGGAGTGTTTAGGGCCGCTAGTCGCAACTGCAAAACAAGGATTGATTTATTTTATTATATTTTTCGCCGAGCAGCTAGTCGCAACTGCAAAACAAGGATTGATTTATATTTTATTATATTTTTGCAGGGCCGTTAGTCGCAACTGCAAACAAGGATTGATTTATTTTTTATATTTTTCGCAGGGCAGCTAGTCGCAACTGCAAACATGGATTGATTTATTTATTACTTTTCGCAGGGCCGCTAGCCGCAACTGCAAAACAAGGATTGCTTCCATATTGCTCTTCGTCTTGACTTGACAGATAGTAATAGAAGTTTGATTAGTATGAATTTAAAGTTATAGAATTTGCGCGGTTTGATTAGTTTGATTTGAATTGTTTTGTTTGATTTGTTTGATTAGTATGAATTTAAAGTTATAGAATTTAAAAACAAAATAGAACTTTGATTAGTTTACATTTTAAAGTTAAAGAATTAAAAAATAGATGTTTGATTAGTTTGGATTTTAATATTATAGAATTTAAAAAGAGAAAAAATATAACTCAGTACTCACTGCAGTGAGTGACAGAGAGCGCATTTTCTCGTCGACGAAAACGTGAAGTCACGGACGGTGGTAGCTGTCTCTTATACACATCTCCATACATATACAAAAAGCTCCTCCATCATATATCCAACAGCTTTATCCTTAATGAAAATATTTTTTAGCACCCGGAATGGCCGACTATCGGCTACTATATGGCTGTCTGCTGGCTACTGGAAAGCAAGACAGTAATTTTCAACGGCGATAATGTCGATTCGCTCTAATGTGATGTTATATAGTTAAAAAACTGGACGCATAAGACGCGTCCGGATTCTGCAAGTTCACAATTATAAAAAATATAACTCAGTACTTACTGAAGTGAGTGACAGAGAGCGCACTTTCTCGTCGACGAAAACGTGAAGTCACGGACGGACAGACAGACGGACAGACGGACGGACGGACTTGGCGAGCATAATAGTGCATTTTTTC
>NW_025939345.1:0-37970 GCF_000764305.2 Hyalella azteca | reverse complement strand
ATTGTGCTCGCCACGTCTGTCCGTCTGTCTGTCTGTCTGTCTGTCCGTCTGTCCGTCCGTCCGTGACCTCAAGTTTTCGTCGACGAGAAAATGCGCTCTCTGTCACTCACTGCAGTGAGTACTGAGTTATATTTATTATATATACTATTGCTGTATATTTATATATACAGTCTGCTATAATATTATTATATTAGTATAGCGGACCTGCAAGAAGCGCCAGCCGTCCGCCACCCTGACGAGGACGGCCTCCTCGTCCATCAGGAAGGCCAGGCCGCCTACAGGCGTCGCCGCGGTCATCTGACGTGTGAAGAAGTGGGTCATCTTATGTCCTGACACACTTTCTCGCCCATAGTGGGTCATCTTATGTACTGACACACTTTCTAGCCTATAGTGGGTCATCTTATGGCCTAATACTGACACATTTTCTCGTCCATAGTGGGTCATCTTTTGTCCTAATACTGACACACTTTCTCGCCCATAGTGGGACATCTTATGGCCTAATAGTGACACACTTTCTCGCCCATAGTGGGTCATCTTATGGCCTAATGCTGACACACTTTCTCGCCCATAGTGGGTCATCTTATGTCCTAATGCTGACACACTTTGCCGCCCATAGTGGGTCATCTTATGTACTGACACACTTTCTCGCCCACAGCACGGGCAGAGAGCGGACGTACGGTATCACTGATACGCTCTTTCGCCGGGCCGAAAAAGTGGTTCAGGATGACCCAAAAAAGGGTAAAAAGTGCATCGCTATTTGGACAAAGTCTCACTCATTTCTCTGACTGAGCCATTAACCGCCATTCTTATTCTAAGTCCCCTGACCATGAAAATAAAAAGTGCAAAGACTGATATCTTATCGAAGTAAAGAGTGGAAATTTTAGTCATATTTCAGGATATGGCCTAATAGTGACACACTTTCTCGTCCATAGTGGGTCATCTTATGTACTGACACACTTTCTCGCCCATAGTGGGTCATCTTATGGCCTAATACTGACACACTTTCTCGCCCGCAGCACGAGCAGGGGGCGGACGTAGGGTACTAAGGGTAGCACTGATACGCTCGTTTGATGGGCCGAAAAAGTGGTTCAGGATGACCCAAATTAGGGCAAAAGCGCATCGAGATTTGGACAAAGCCTCACACATTTCTCTGAATAAAGTCGGGGAGAATTTCACTCCACGAGCCATTAAGAGAAATTCTTATTCTAAGTCCCCTGACCATGAAAATAAAAAGTGCAAAGACTGATATCTTATCGAAGTAAAGAGTGGAAATTTTAATCATATTTTGAGATATAATCAAATAAGTTAATATTTGCTGATCGAATTATTAAATCTTTTTAATCTTCAGGAGTGA
Source organism: Hyalella azteca (assembly GCF_000764305.2). NCBI lineage: Eukaryota > Metazoa > Arthropoda > Malacostraca > Amphipoda > Hyalellidae > Hyalella > Hyalella azteca. The sequence goes on along the minus strand of NW_025939345.1, from coordinate 36,616 downwards.
ACAGCTCAATTATTTAACCTTAATCATATTTAAGATATAATCAAATAATTTAATATTTAATGATCGAATGATTAAATCTTTTTAATCTTCACGAGTGAACAGCTCAATTATTTACCAAATTGAAGCATTAATTCATTACCAACTGAAGCGACAGAGGTTCATTACTGTACTACTTGATCAACAATATTAATGTATATTATATTCAGATTTAATTAAACACAGATAATGTATGACCTTCAACATAGCTTGTCGGTCCGTGAAGGTCACGGCCCCTGGGGCCATGCTGGGCGCCCCCCCGGCGGTTGACCCTCCCGGGGGCCCAGGTGGCCCAGGCGGTCCAGGCGGACCTGAAAAAATTAAATAAATTAAAATAAATTAAACCGTAATAATTGATAAATAAATAGACTTATAGACCCGTAAATGGTTGTGAAGTATTGACTTAGGGTCATTATATTTTGAATAATAAAAAAACTGTTAATAATATAAACCTAAAAGTTTTAAAGCTTAAACTCTCATTTTTTAGTTTTACATTTCTTCCCTCAACGCGCCATCGCATTCAAGAGCAAAAAGAAAATTAACAATAAGAAGTTAATTAACATAAATGACTTACAAATATTAAGAAAGTAGGTTATTATTATTAAGGCATGAAATACGAAAGAAGATCAAATAAAGTAAAACAACCACTCAACTAAAATAAATAATAAATAATAATATATACATAGTATAGAAATTTGGATAGATAATATTGAGTTTTATACAATATTATTTTTATTGTATAGTTATTCTAATATATTATAGAGTTATATTATATTATAATATATTGTATAGAGTCATAATATATTATACAATATATAATATCTGTCTCTTATACACATCTAGATGTGTATAAGAGACAGGTATTATGCCGCACATAATATTATGTTTGCATGATTTCTGATGAATAATATTTTTATAGTTGATAATATAAATAAAAATGATATATTATAGTTGATGTAGTGTCATAGTATGTATATATCTATATTATTTTGAAATTTGTGTTACAGATTGACGAGACTGACACACTTCAGCTGAAAATAGTAATAGGATTCAGAGTATCAAAACCAAATATAAAATAGAATCTGTGTTAAAAATAAGAGAAACTTCATGTATAAAAAAAATTTGCATAATAAAATTAACTATTTGAATGATAAATAAACAAATAAATTATAGAATATGAGTGTAAAACGGGAGAAACTCCGTGTATAAAAAAAATTTTAAAATATAATTAACTATTTAAATGATAAAAATATAAAAAAATTATAGAATATGAGTTTAAAACGGGAGAAACTCCGTGTATAAAAAAATTTCATGATAAAATTAACTTTTTAGAATGATAAATAAACCAAAAAAATTAAGTAAAATAAGCGAAATACCAGGTAAATAGGAGGACTGGGTGGCCCAGGTGGTCCAGGAGGCCCAGCGGGGCCAGGTTCTCCACGAAGCCCAGGCAACCCGTACCCAGGAGGCCCAGGTGGGCCCTCGGGCCCCATGGGTCCAGGTCGACCCTGCATTTAACATCGAATCCACCGTGGATGAATAATTAAATTACATTTATAAATAATAATTAATATAATTTATAAATAATAATAAATAATTAAACATTTAAATGCTAAAGGTTGTATAAAGTTTATCGATTTGCTCTCCAAAAAAGATTATTAAACGCTTGATATATAAATTTAATAGTAGATGCTTAAATTTTTTTAGCATTTGATAGATGGGTCAAATTGTCCAAAAAGTGACACACTTTCTCGTCCACGTCACGAGCAGAAAGCGGCCGTAGCACTGATACGCATTTTTGCCGGGTCAAAGACCCAAATAAGCGAAAAAGTGCATCACTATTTGGACATAGTTTCGTATATTTTTCTGAGTATGCAGATGCGAGGAGAATTTTTTCTAGGTACAAGAGGAAAGCATTTCAGGTACAGACGAAAAATTTACATTTGGGATTTTTGTAAGTTCAATAGGATGAGGAACACGTTTTTCTGAATACATGCATTAGGAAGTTGAGAGGTTTGAAGAAATTATTCCCTTTAAGAAAAATAAACACAAGAAGGAACGAAAGTCAGCCCCGTAATGACAATAAAATATGAAAAATATGTAAAAAAAATTCCATAGAGATAAGACGAAAATTTGACGGCTTTCCAGCAGTTTCAGGTAATGGAAATAAATAACGTTATAATATAGAGGTATGCATGGATTTGAATTAAAAAAACATTTTTATGTTATTTAGACCCGACTTGGCCTATTGTGGAGTTGAATTGCGTTTGCATTTACTTAAAGCGGCGGCAGGCGGAGGGCAGAGGTGCGTGTTTATACATTAAAATGTCATTTATTTTTTAAAAAAAACGAGTAAAATTGAAAATAAATGAGATCGTTTCAGATGAATCTAAATTCCGTCGCCTCGGACGAGACCCAACATTAAAATGTATATACAATAATCGAGCGCATGGCAAAAATGTAGTCAATCTGGAAACTTTCTTATTAAATAAATGGCCTGAAATTTACTGTTTATAAAAAAGTCTTAGTTAAATTCGCTTTATTATAAGTTGTACCACGAAGCGAGGAATTGAATCTTAATGAAGATTGACATCGAAAAAACACACTAGCCAATGATATTTTCTTAGCAAAATGAACATGTACAACAAAAAACTACGAGTGTAAATATAACAGAAACATGGAAATAGCAAGCAAATTGTCATACTTACATCGGTCGAGAACGATACGAATATTTATTTGAAAATTACCAATGGACATCAATATTATAGGTTTGAAGAAAGAATACGAGAACATTAGCTAGAAGTCAAGTTGGATTTGTGTGTAGTGTGTACTTTACAAATGAGTGTAAAAATGATCTTCTCAGGCAATAACACGTTAAAAGATAAGAAAATGAGCATTTTCATTAAAAAAAAATAATTTTTAGACATGAAAAGTGAAATGAATTTTACAGCATGAATGAATAGAGTATACAACATCTACACAGAGAAAGTACTAACTACAAAATATAAAATAAAATAGTATTCAATTTAACGAGAAAACAAAAATTTCAAACGAACCCTTTCGAATGAGAAAAATTCTATACATTCTATAAACAATTCAAGTTCATTACAAGAGAAGTCTGTCGCCTATGATAATACTATGCATTTTATTTAAGAATACTACTTTTTTCCAAAAGTAGTATACTTTTAAGTATACTACTTTTTATACTAAAAAATAAGTAGTATACTTATTTATTTTACTTATTTATTTTAAGTAGTCTACTTAAAGTATACTACTTTTTTCCTATCAGCTTAGAAAATACGTTATACTTTTTCCAGAAGACAACTTTCACAAAAGAATATTGTCGTATTTATGTCCAGCACTCACCGGCCAGCCAGGGAAGCCATGCTCCCCCTTCTGTCCAGGGGGTCCTGGGGGACCAGGCTTGCCTCTCTTGCCCCTCTGGCCTCTGTCACCCTAGTTGGGGTTAGTTAACTCGAGTATTAGTCACCCTAGTGCATAAGTTACTCTAGCGCAATAGTTACACTAATGCTTTAGTTACCCCTGGTTCTTTAGTCGCCACATTGCTTTAGTTACCTGAGCGCATTAGTTATTCTAGTCACCCTAGTTCGTTATTCACCCTATTGCATTAGTCACCCTAGTGCATGAGTTACTCTAGTGCAATAGTTACACTAATACTTTAGTTACCCTGGTTCTTTAGTCGCCACATTGCTTTAGTTACCTGAGAGCATTAGTTATCCTAGTCACCCTAGTTCATTATTCACACTATTAGATTAGTCACCCTAGTGATTTAGTCACCCGAAGCGGTGCTATTAAATACTTCTTAACATTGCTCTGCTACTCGTTTTTTATTAACAAATCATATTAAGTATAAACAATTATTACACCTTCGATAATAGATTATTTTTCCAAGCTACTTAATGAACAATATTTAGAAGTAGATAAAGTAGTTGTTATATCACAGAAGACACTTCAGTTTTTTCATTTTTTCATCAATAATGAATTTATGAGGAACTATTGATTAAAGAAAGATATGAAATAACCGCTATATTAAATTACAACATCAAATTAACGACCTAAGCATTAAATGCACCGTTAAACGCCCAGCAAATATTTAGGATTACATTACATTCAAAATTAAGTATTTAATAACATTGAAATGTTACTGAAGGTGTTGATGGTAAATAAGCACATTTCTGATATACTCATAGATGTTATCTCGGTATTTACTTCCGATAATTACGATGTTTAGCCCACAAATGAATGTTATAGATTTAAATGTTATACAACCGTTAACGTAATGAAATAAATTAATTGAAAGATGGAAAGTCGCTGATTAATTGAGCTGTAATTATGCAGTTATTAAACAATTATGTAATTGTTCTATTGTGAAGACAAGTGAGACGAAAATTTTATTCACAATTGTTTAAGAAATACAGTTGTGAAAATAATTATATTTATTAAACAATGTTAGGCCCCCCCACCTTAATGATGGTGACAGCCTTGCCGTCGGGGAAGGACATGGCCCCAGGGGGACCCGGGGGCCCATCTGACCCCTTCTTACCAGGACTCCCCATAGCCCCCTTGAGACCCGGGGCCCCATGTGGACCAGGAGGGCCCACGTCACCCTGAATAGTTTACATTACTTCAATATAGAAGTTTATTATTGTTTTTTATACAACTGTAATAAATGAATAAATTCTTTTGAACTTAATTTTTATAATTACTTCTCATAAACTTTAACATAGAATCATTGGTATCATTCCATTAATGACATCGAATTTTATAAAAGTTAAAAATCACATGAAGAAACGAGACAAAACTCATAGGTGGCAGGATTTAATGTTGAACACAAGCAAGTGATATAATATTATAAATTTTCAAGAATATAAAATAAATATTGATGGAATATTTTTTATTTTAATCTCAAAATATTCCGGCCGAGTTAAAAAATCTTAAGAATTTGAGACATAAGAAAATTTTTGACAAGTAATTCAATGCAATCGTTATTTCGATATTTTATTTAATTCTGCACAAGTTTGGAAATCAGTTTATTAGTATTTATTATTATTATTACTATTATTATTATATTGTCATTATTATTTTTATTATTCTTATTCTTATTACTATTATTATTATTAATTAGGACCAATAATTTTTAAAACGCACTTTGGGGCCCGGGTTGCCGTGGCGGCCATGTTGGCCCGGGATGCCGGGCTCGCCCTTCTCCCCAGTGAGGCCAGGAGGGCCCATCAGTCCATGAGGTCCCGGGGGCCCAGTGGGGCCTTGGGGACCGGGAGGCCCTTGAGGGCCCACGGGGCCACGGGCACCAGCTCCACCTCCTCCTGGTTTTTTGGACATTGCACAAAGAAAAATTTTAAAATTATAATAAGTATTTTTATTAGTTTTATTCATTTATATAATTTAACTATCGCAAAATATAAGAAGAGAACTTTAAAAACAAATTCATGAAAATAATGAACAATTTTATAAACATTATAATAAACTGACAGTGCCCATTATTCTAAAAACGCTTCAAAATTCTTGAATAAAATTCAACGTTGGGATTTCAAAGTACAATATTCATTTCACTGTAAAACTAGGACAACTTGTGAACGAAGATACATTTAAAAATCTCAAAATTAAAGTTGAAGTAACCGTCCGCTAATTATTGCGCTACAAAATTTCTTCAAACAATTAATATCTGAACGGAAGTCACACGACCTGCGTTTACGTTGTTTAACGCACGTAACGTAACGTAATGCGTAGCGTTTACGTTCCAATAAAAAAATTAAACATAGATCACGCAGAATAAATTCACGATATCTTCGTCAAAAACGTTTTCGCTCAAGATATTAAAAACGAATGATAATTTATTTAGATTATTATTTATTAATGGCGTTATTTTTCGCTTTTGAACAATTGCTGAATTAACTATTTAATAAAATTAATGACGTAAGTGAGCAATCCTTAATAATATGACGCGTTTGCCCAGTTAAGCCTGAATATCCACAGACGGCTTCCAGTTATACGGCATCCGAGACGGAAATCTGCTTGAAATTTAGGTAAGAAAAAATTATGGCTTAGAAGAAACTGTGGCTTCAAAGAAATTGTGGCTCAAGATAAATTGTGGCTCAAACGAAATTATGACTTCAATTTTGGCTTCAAAAAATTGTGGCTTAAAAAATTTGTGGCTCAAAAGAAATTATGACTCAAAATAAATTATGAGTTCGAAGAAATTATGGTTTCAGCTAATCAGCAAGAAAAAAAGATAACAGACAGCAAAAGCAGTAGCTGTTTTTGTTGACAATCAGATGCAGCGCTAAAATAGAAGCAATAAGAACAGATAACAGTCAGTAACAGCAATGACAGGATGTGTGAGCGAACAGATAAGCACAGAGAGACAAGAAGAAGGAATTGGAGCGAAACTAACAATAATAGAATAAATAAGAACATGAGCAACAAATAAGCTCAATAGAGGCAACAATGAATATTGCAATGCACAGAGGAACTGGCAAGCGCGACCACTGAATGTCCACTGAATTTAACTACAAGTTTAAGCATCGATTAAGTTTAAGTTTCATCGTCAAGTTTAAGTCTAGTTTCAAGTTTAAGCACAGGACAGGTCAAGTTTATGTTCAGATCATAGACTGGCTCATGCAGTGAAGGCTCAATCAGCGTATCCGTCGTTGTTATGGCCTGAAGTTCATCCTTTTTAGATTTAGCATTCTACATATTATTACTCGTGATTTCTATGGCATTGTACGTGTGTTCGATGGTTCTTGGTTTCACTAACTTAATTATTCGTTGGTGATACAAGATACTGCCGCTTAGTGGCGAACTTAAGAAATTATCATTGGATTTGACTTTATTATCCTAATTTGTTGAGAATTTATCCTAATTTACAATATCAATATAAAAATATGTCCGGCTCGCATTGATGCATTTTAAAAGTGGAGTTGATCACGATTGGAAAAATTAGTAAAATCTCATAAAACAATTTTTTTGTTCATGAGTAAGGCGGTGGATAAAAAAACGAACGGTTAAGAACAAAGGCGTAAATGTTAAAAATTGGGCAGGATTTCACAAATTGTAAAATAAAAAACGTAGCACTCTCTACTAATCCACCAGGGACCGATCTCACCCTCAAAATTTAAGAGATATTTTTTACCTGAAATGCAAATTTGTTTGGCGGCAAAGAGACGTGCACTGAGAAATATGAATGGGTCATATCGTCCAAATAATGATACACTTAGCACAGTACACTCTTGTACCGGGTAAACCGACATACAAGGGCGAAAAAGTGCATCCTTATTTGGACAATAAGCCACTCATTTCTTTGAGTGCTACAGGGTCACTCACCGGCGGGGACAAAAGGGGTGTAGGAAAAGCCGGAGCCTTCCTGCAGCAAATCCTCGTCGTCTAGGGGGATTTCACGTAACACTCAAGGTGGGGGACGTGCGTGGGGAAAATATTGGAGGGGGGATTTCAGTTGAGCACTTAAAAGGAGGGAGGTGAGTGGGGAAAATGTCGGAAGGGGAATTTCAGGTTATCCTTCAAGATGGGGAGAGGAGCGTGGGGGGCGAATGTCGGGGGGTATTAGGTTAACACTCAAGTTGAGGAGAGGTACGTGGGGAAAGTATCAGGGGGATATTATGCGATGATGTGATATGCACGGCAAACATGAAAAAATACACTGTATTAAATCATGAAAACGCGGTGCAACGGTCAAAACTTGGATTAGATAACAATGCATACCAACAATTATGTTAAACAATATAAGGTGAAGACACATTTATTTATCACTCACCATCAAGACATAATGTAAACAACAAAGTTAAGTGACAATTTGCGACGTAGCAGCTACAAATATACACGAGTATCTAAACGTTGATGTTGCGTACCACTAAGTCAGGAAAATACCACAATTGTAAACATTTATATGACAAAATACATCTACATATTTCAATACTTCATACCAGAGAAAATAATAATAATAATAACTGAATAAGGAGCTGAGCTCTACAGCCCATTAATTTCAAGCATGGTATCTGAAAATGATTTATTTAACAATTGTTTCAGTAGTAAATTGAGATAAGTATCAACAATTTAAAAGCAAAGAAAACAGCCAGGATATTAACCATTTCTTAAGAATGAAAACGTTTTGGAGTCCAGCTCCATCGTCAATTCAAAAGTTTAAAACCAGTAAAACGTGGTAAAGTGAAAGCGTAAAATTACGCTTTCCCTTTACGCTTACGGAATTTACGCTTTCCCTTTACCACGTTTACTGGTTTTGAACTTTTGAATTGACGATGGAGCTGGACTCTAAAACGTTTTCATTCTTAAGAAATGGTTAATATTCTGGCTCTTTTCTTTGCTTATAAATCTTTGATTAACTTGCGATTTAAGCAATCTAGTAGTTTTATTACAAGTATCAACAACCATCGTGTTGAAGGAGTTGAATTGGATTGGGAGAAACCAGATACGTTCCTAGTTATAGGAGAAATTGGTTGTAAAAAGATAAATGTTAAGATCCTGATACTGGCTTTTAAAAGGGTTGACGAGATATAATTTTTGCTATGGAAGGCTCGTGTTTTGAGGAAAATAGAGTAAATATCTGGATTTTAGAATGGATAATAATCATTGTTCAAAAGCTTCAGTTGGGCGAATATAATATACGTAAAGGCTACCTTGATACCGAACGATTTAACACCATGTTATATTTTCAATGCATCGTAAAAAATGCGTTAATTATACAAATGATTTCATTTAACTTTTAATGCAATGAATCAATAAGACATCATCGAACTTCCGGCCATGAATAGCAGCGATATTCGTGCACTAAAGTTCAACTTAAAAGTGAACTCCGCATGTAATTTTTGTAGAAGTGTAAAGTTCCCTGCAGAAGTTTAACGTTCTCTGCAAAAGCGTACAATTTTGTGTAAAAGCGTAAAATTTTTGCAGAAGAGTAAAGTTTTCTGCACAAGTTTAAAGTTCTCTACAGAAGAGTAAAGTTCTCTGCAGAAGAGTAAAGTTCTCTACAGAAGAGTAAAGTTCTTGGCAGAAGAGTAAAGTTCTCTACAGAAGAGTAAAGTTCTCTGCAGAAGAGTAAAGTTCTCTACAGAAGAGTAAAGTTCTCTGCAGAAGAGTAAAGTTCTCTACAGAAGAGTAAAGTTCTCGGCAGAAGAGTAAAGTTCTCTACAGAAGAGTAAAGTTCTCGGCAGAAGAGTAAAGCTCGGTGCAGAAGTTCACAAGCGGCAACTAATTAAATAAAACAAACGTGAAGGCACAAACTTCCTGCATACACAAGCTTAGGCATAAGTTGCAGTAAACAGAGCGAGGTTATGGCCGACCTCTCATGCAGAAGCAGGAAATAAACAATGCGAAAGAAAAATAAAAGAAGAAAAATTTACGAGAGAATTCACGACAAATTTTGGGATCTGATGAATTAACTGAATATTAAGTTTCTAGCCAATCTGGCAAAAGGAAAAATACGAAATCGTTCCCATCTCCAAATATTAAATATATTAAATATTTTAATGTTTGTACGATTGTCACTCCGATTGAAAATCTTATCACACCTTTTGACACTTGCAATGGTACCACAAGGCTACCCTCTCATTCCACCAACCATCAATCACCAGCCTCACCGACACTCACCCCACTCATCATCAATCACCATTTTCACCCCACTCACTCCACCCAACATTAATCCTCACCCATCATCAGTCACCACCAACACTCTCATTCACCCTATTCATCATCAATCACCAATTTCACCCCACTCTCACTCCATTCACCATCAATCCTAACCTATCATCAATCACAATTTTCACCCCTACTTACTCCACCCATCATCAATCCCCACCCTCACCCCACCTATCATCAATCACCCCCTAAACCTCCACTCACCCCACCCACCAAGAATACCCAAAGTCTCACCCCACACCCCCACTCACCGGTCCAGGGATGCGTAACATTTGGTCCCCGTCTGTCCCACACCTGGAGTCCAGCGTCCCCTGGATCGCCCAGATGGCGCCCCTCCAGCACATCCAGCACCCGACGTACCACCTCCGCCTCCGCCGCGGGGGTCAGTCCGCCAGCTGGACCGGGGGCCCCAGGCAGCCCCACGCCCCGCAGCCCCCGTTCCCCTGTGGCCCAAGAGGGAACAAAGTCGAATTTGCAATACACTCAGAAAAATTTGGGGCCCCAGGCAGCCCCACGCCCCGTAGTCCCCTTTCCCCTGTGGCTCAAGGGGGGACAACGTCGTATTTGCCATACACTCAGAAAAATTAACTAATTTTGTTGTTAATGTCCAAAACGTGGCACACACTTTTTGTACGTAGCACTGATAAGCCCTTTTGCAGGATAAAACTGGGTAAGGATGACTAACACAAGCGCAAGTAGTCTCACTTATTTCTCTGAGTGTACACAGCAAAAGTTTGTGAAATATTATGGTTAATACTATTAATATTATTAATAAAAATAATTAATATTATTATTATAATTTATATCACTTATAAGATACATACAATTATTGATAATATTAAGTAAAACCTATGAGGACAGTGTCGTATTTGCCATACACTCAGAAAAATTAACTGAGTTTATTGTTGTTGTCCAAAACGTGACATACACTTTTGTACGTGGCACTGATAAGCCCTCTTGCAGGATGAAACTGGGTAAGGATGACTAACACAAGTGTAAGTAGTTCACCTCATTTCTTTGAGTGTACACAGCAAAAGTTTGTGAAATATTATGGTTAATACTACTAATATCAGTAATAAAATAATTAATATTATTATCATAATTTATATCACTAATATGATACATACAATTGTTAATAATACTGAGTAAAACACAATGAAATATTTTACATGATAATTATGTAAATATTTATTGTATTTACTATTACATGTAAATATCATACTAATAAAGAAAATTATTATGCAAGTCGAAGGAGGCATATTGATACACAAAGAAGCAGTAGCACTAAATATCGAGGAGCTTTTAACTCTACGGATTTTGCTACCAGTATTCAAATACCTTCACTGACAACGAAATAATTTAATCGAAGTGATCGAATCGAATGAGTTTGAGTTTTAAACATAACAGAGAAGTGAACTAAAATATTCAAAAATTTTATTTTCTCAAAACCTAGAAGAATTAATAAAGAGACGAGCACAAACATTGAAATGGAGAAAATGTGTAATTTCAAAAATGTTCAGAAAATAAGTAAGTAAAAAAAAATTCATGTATAATTAAAATAAAAATTCTGAAAATGCGTAGAAGAAAAATTATGCAAATGCATAATTAAACAAATGTTCAGAAAATGCTTAATTAAAAAAAATTTAGTAAATGTGTCATTAAAAAAAATCTGAAAATTATGAATAAACAGTATTCTGAAAATGCATTTTTAATGAAATGTTCAGAAAATGCGTAAATAAACAATAAATATTCACCAGGTTCGCCTTTTTGCCCGGCGCTGCCCTTGTTGCCGGGGACGCCAGGTTGACCGTCTAGCCCAGGGCTCCCCCTCTCCCCCTTGGGGCCATGGAGGCCATCCAGCCCCGTGTGGCCCTGCGTGGGGGAGAACGGGACACTCAGAAGATAGATGGGTCAAATTGTCCAAGTAGTGACACACTTTATCCACGTACGCCCTACAAATTGTGATACTTTCTCGCCCACAGCATGAGCAGAAGGCGGCCGTAGCACTGATACGCTCTTTTGCCGGGTCAAAGAAGTGGGTACGGATGACCCAAATAAGTGTAAAAAGTGCATCACTATTTGGACAAGGTTTCGTATATTTCTCTGAGTATGCAAATGCGAGAAGCATTATTTCTGGGTACAAGAGGAAAGCATTCCAGGTACAGACCAGGAATTTACATGGGGATTTTTGTAAAATTAATGTTATGAGGAGCACATTTTGAGAAATACATGCATTAGGAGGAGGAAAGGAAGTTAAAGGCTTGAGGAAATTATTTCCTTTAAGAAAAAGAAACACAAGAAGGGACGGAAATCAGCCCCCTAATAACAGTAAAAAATGATAAATGTGTAAAAAATTCCACAGAAATAAGACAAAAATTTGGCGGCTTTCCAGCAGTTCTAGACAATGCAAAACAAAAAAAGACAAAGGATTTGAATTAAAAATCTCGTTTTCATGTTATTTATTGACTGGCGTTTGCATTTACTTAAAGTGACAGCAGCCGCAGCGCAGAGGAGAGTGTTTATACATTAATATGTATGAACAACAACCGAGCGTCAGGCAAAGATGTAGTCTAACTATAAACTTTCTTTGTTAATAAATAGTCTGAATTTTATTTTTTTATCAAAAAAATTCTTAATTAAATTCTCTCAAGTATAAATTGGACCAGGAAGCCAGGAATCGAACATTGATGAAGGTTAACATTTAACACCGACAATACACACTAGCCAATGATAATTTCCTAGCGAAAAACAAGATGTACAACAAAAAAGTACAATTATAGATATAACAGAAACATGAAAATAGCAAGAAAATTGTTATACTTACATAGGTTGAGAACGATACGAACATTCATTTAAAAATCGCCAATGAACATCAATATTATATGTTTGAAGAAATAATATAATAATATATACGTAATATAAAAAGTTTGAAAATCAGCATGGACATCAATATAATAAGTTTGAAGCCAGTACGCGAGAACATGAGCTAGAAGTCAAGTTGGATGTGTGTGTAGTGTGTACTTTACAAATGATTGTAAAAATGACGTTCTCAGGCAATAACACGTTAACACGTTTAAAGATATAAAAATTAGCATTTTCATAAAAAAAAACAATCTCTAGACATAAAAAGTGAAATGAATTTGACTGCATGAATGAACGGAGTATACAACATCTACACAGAGGAAGTACTAACTACAAAATATAATGCATGAATGAACGGAGTATACAACATCTACACAGAGAAAGTACTAACTACAAAATATAACATAAAATAATATTCAATATAATGAGAAAACACAAATTTCAAACGAACCACTTCGCATAAGAACAATTCTATACATTTTAATTAATAATTCAAGTTCATTATAAGTGAAGTCAGTCGCCTGTGATAATACTATGCATTTTATTCAAAAAAACTATTTTTTTCCAAAAGAAGCCGGTCAGCTTAGAAAATACGTTATAATTTTTCAAGAAGAAAACTTTCACAAAAAGAACCTTGTCGTACTAGAAAATAATAAATATATTATTAAAGAAAACAACTTTATTACAAACGAACCCTGTCTCCTTTCTTGCCCTTAAGGCCGGGGTAACCCCGCTCCCCTTTGGGGCCTCTGAACCCTCGCTCCCCGGTCTCCCCCATGTACCCCCGCTCCCCCTTCTCTCCAGGGGCACCGGGGGGACCGGGCCGGGCCGGCATGCTATCCAACCCTCCATTCATCTATTTATCAATTATTATATATAAAGAAATAGATAAATTTATTTAAATTTATATAAACAATTAAATAAATGAATTTATAGAAACGACGTTACAGACATAACAAAAAATACAAGAATAAATATTATTTATTATTATATATAAAGAAATAAATAAATTTATTTAAATATATGTAAGCAATTTAAATAAATACATTTATAGAAACGACGTTACAGACATAACACGTTAGGTTCGATACAGGAATGTCTGATGCATCATGCAGAGACGAAAAATTCGGTATAGTGTGTCAAAATATGGGTCATGCAAATAGACAGTGAGTAATGGATGGAAATAAGATGAGCACTGATGCTTATTGAGACAGGGAGAGCGTAAAAATAGATGAACAATAACAATGCACTATGCGAGCACGTAAGAGAGTGTATGTGGTGATGTTGTGAAAATGGTGCGTGCATGTGGTGAATTAGGTATTGAATGGTGATGATGGTGAGTGCAGCAGATGATGGTGAGTGCAGCAGATGATGGTGAGTGCAGTAGGTGATGGTGAGTGCAGTAGGTGATGGTGAGTGCAGTAGGTGATGGTGAGTGCAGTAGGTGATGGTGAGTGCAGTAGGTGATGGTGAGTGCAGTCGTCCCGCAGCAGCGTGATCACCAACAAGAAACATGAGTGGTATGCCTTGGTGGTAGCCCCAACCACAGTCAGCGGTGTCGGCACAGCTACCACTACATCTACCTTCAGCTACCATTACTGCTATAATCAACAAGAATTATTTTCATATTCAGCTAAAATATTTTTTTATAATCAACCAAATTAACTTTTACTAAGAACTACCAGTATCTCTAATAGTGTAATCCTATGGTAAAACATCTATTCATATTTTGAAACTTGCTACGTGAAAAGGCACATTGGCGTAAAAATTTGAACAGAATCTTGGTTTCACAAAAAAATATTCATAAGTAGGAAAAAGAAATGGAAAGGCTCCTGAAGCTATAGAGCTTCGTTTAGGGCAAAGCAGAGCCATCCCGATAAATACCAGAAAAAATGTCATTTGCTCGTAATTCATACTTGCTGTAAACTGTAGAGTAACTAGTTAATAACATAGAATAAAAATTTTTAATATAGCACAGCACAGTAGCTACACTCAAGAAATGAAAGTGAGATATGGTCCTAATAATGACACACTTTATCACCCTCAGCACGAGCAGAGAGCCGCCCTTTGGCCGGGCCAAAATGGACTAGGATTATCCACACGACAGCGAAAAGTGTGTCACTATTTGGGAAAAAGTCTCACTCATTTCGCTGAGTGTAGAAACAACTGAGAAGTATTATACCACGAAACAATTCCTGCACTACGTAAAAGAGGCACGAAAGAATGCTGCAATAACGGTTTTTACCAGATCTAATAATCCAGCTGTGATAAACAATAACTAAATAAAAAGTAAAATGAAAAAAATAACTTTCAAATGACTATAGGCAGAAGAATGTCTAAGACCAAATCACGGCAGAAACCAAATTATAGGTCTTTGCTCAGAAAAGTGAGTGGTTCATTTTATCTAAATATTGACACACTTTCCCACCTCCAGCACAAACTGAGAGGCTGGGTCAAAACTGTCGGAATGACTCACACAAGAGCAAAAATGTGTCACTATTTTGACTTATAGTCACTCATTTCTGGGGGTGTTTGTTCTAAATCAGAAGACATTAATTCCTTTAAACGTAGAAATCTGTGGCAAATGTAAGCCATACATAAAATAATAATAAAGGGGTTAGTAAATAAGTTAATAATTGATAAAACTAACAATTTCTAATGAGGGTAAATGAACGCAGCGGCTACTGTACCTTGAACATCGTGCGAGGTTTCCAGTGAGGCTGAGAAATCAAGTGCATTTTAGTGGATTGCAAGCTCTCTGTGCAATGTGCTCATGAATCAAGTGAATAGAAAACGGAATTCATTTTGTACTCATGAAACGAATGAATAAGTCATTCTGAGAAGTAGATGAAAAATAATTATATTTAAGCTTTCATCAGAAGCAAAGGAGTTTTAAGTTCTAATGCAAGAAGACGATATGAATGAAAGCGTATGAGTAGGTAATAAGTTCATGGTCGGGAATGAAACGGAATGTTTTTTTTCAATAAAATCTACATTATCTCACAGTGAAGGTTGTGAGTTATTTTTTCATATATTTAGTAAGTTTGTCGGACGTAGCAGACCCAGGCCACGCTTGAGTAACGAAATATGTAGCATGTTCGTGTAGAGATTAGTGTTTAAAACATAACATTCTCCTAATGAACGAGTCATTATGCAGAAATGTATCATGATTGAAGTGAACATAAATTGACGAGTGAAGCTTACTCAGAGCGCGTAGAGCGCAGCAAGAGTGTATATCTAAAGTATGTAGCGATGTTTTGATGCGCATTTTAATTCAAGCACAAAACAGCCCATAAAATTTTCCAAATTTTTGAAATTTTGTTTAATTTAAGCAAGAAGCATGAAAAATGTATATATATTTATTCATGAATGCGTGTAAATAGAGGAAATCCCAAGCTAGCATAACATTATTTAAGCTTTAATTATGGCAGAAGTGTGCGTAACAGAATATATTTATGAAATTGACACCAGTTTATATTCTAATAAAATAACGAAGTAATAGCACGTCACAAATTCTAGAAAAATGTAAGTTATTTTAAATTGCTAAAGTTTTAAAGTCTTTTTTTTTTAGTTATTTTAAAGTTTTAAAAAATTATTAAAGCAATCGAAAAATTATGAATATTTTATGAGTATTATATATATTTAAACTCACATCAAATCCACCAGCGCCTCCGAAGCCAGGCTGCCCAGGAGGCCCAGGTGGGCCTTGGTACCCAGGCGGCCCAGGCCTCCCGTCCAGTCCAGGCTCCCCTTTGGGCCCAGGCAGGCCTTCGGGGCCCCTTTCTCCAACGTCCCCGCGGGGCCCAGACTGCCCAGGAGGGCCCCGTGGCCCAGCAAGCCCAGGCATGCCATCTTTCCCAGCTGGACCCTCTGGACCTAAATAAATAGAATAACTATAATACAGTTTATATGGCATTATTGTTAAGTTGTTAATTATTATAAATAATAATTATAACACAATTTATGGGACATCATTATTAAAATGTTTATAAATACCACCAATACCCAGGTAACAGTGAGTAGGATTGACATTATTAATAGTAAAACTATCTCGGATTAACAGCTTTTATAACTGTACAGAGGGTTAATCAAAGATCAAATCAAGGGACATATCAAGGACCAAATTATAGGTTAATTACATGGACCAAATCAAGGACAAAACCAAGGATACGCACATGAGAACCGCCCCCCTATCGGTCCCGATGACCTACCTATTGGTCCCGATGACCCACCTATTGGTCCCGATGACCCACCTATTGGTCCCGATGACCCACATATTGGTCCCGATGTATCACCTATTGGTCCCGATGACCCACCTATTGGTCCCGATGTATCACCTATTGGTCCCGATGACCCACCTATTGGTCCCGATGTATCACCTATTGGTCCCGATGACCCACCTATTGGTCTGATGACCCACCTATTGGTCCCGATGACCCACCTATTGGTCCCGATGACCCACCTATTGGTCTGATGACTCACCTATTGGTCCCGATGACCCACCTATTGGTCCCGATGACCCGGGCAGGCCCCGTGGGCCCCGCAGGGTGTCGGGCACCTTGGTCACCAGCCTCTCCAGGATGGCTGTGTCGTTGCAGGAACATTCGCCGCCCTGTGCACAAAAAAAAATTCACAAAATTCACGAAAAATTCATGAAATTCACGTAAATTCACGAAGTTTACACACTTTACAACGAAATTAGAGCTCGGTGCAGAAAATTAAAAAAAAAGTTCCACGAAATTCACGCAAAATTCATAAAATTCACGCAAACTCGCAAAGTTTACACACTTTACAACGAAATTAAAGCTCAGTGCAGAAAATTCACTAGCGAAATTTACGCACTTTCAATTAAATTTACGCACACCGTATGAAATTCACGCAAACACGTAAAGTTCAAAGAATACCCATGATATTCACAAGCAGTGCATAAAATTTAAGCAAACCAATGAAATTCTCGTTGCAATTAATTAATAGTATAAAATGTACACAAAACGCATAGATCTTGCGCAAACTCAAGAAATTCGGGTGAAACTCGCGCAGTTTTTCCAAAAGTCAATATTTGTTATCACTTATCCTCGCCAAAAGCGCTTTACCTTTATAAACCTAAAAAGTATTATAGCCAAGTAAATGATAATTATTGGTTTAATTCTACTAAATACTAAACACTAATTCAATTCTACTAATACTAATCCCTGATTTAATTCTAAAAAAATACTAATCACTGATTTAATCCGTTGATGAAATATGAAATAACAAATCCTCAATTATTTATTTGATTCTGCAGGCACTAAAATAATTTATTGGCTCTTTGATTTAGTAAAGTCAGATTCTTATAGCAATGAAAACAAACACAATGATATTATTGTAGTGAAGTTGGATTATTTAGATTTAAAACCACCACAATCACCATAAATCACCATTTATATTTATCGGCTCTTTGATTTAGTTAATTTAGATTCTAATAGCAATCAAATCAGCACAATGATATAACTTTAGTGAAGTTAAATTATTTAATCTAAAAAAAAGCCGCAATCACCATAAAATTCTCGCCCCCGGGGCCCATGTCCCCGAAGAAGGAGGTGCCGGGTGGGCCAGGAGGGCCCGAGGGCCCCTGAGGGCCTCTTATTGACTGCCCTGGTGGGCCCTGATGTCGGGAAGAAATATAACAATTAAAATAATATTCAAAAGTCAGTAATAAGTGAAAAAGTTGTTTATATTTATAATAGAATATTATATACGGTAATAATATTATTATATACGGTAATAATAATATTATATAATATAATATTATATAATAGAATATTACAAATAAAGTAATATAATGGCAACTGACTTGATAAATATGCTAAATAGAGAACCACGGAGTGCATACAACTATTATAAGTACAATTTTGTAATAAAATTCGGACTTAAGAACATGTATCTTTTTCATCAAGCGTGAAGACAATAATAATAATTGACACCATTACATTACATAATGTAAAGTCATTAAAATATTATTGTTAACAGTTTAAATAACCTATGAAACCCTATGAAACAAATAATATAAATAAAAAATAATCGATTAAACAAACATGAGTTACATATACAGTTTTAGAAGCTCATGAAAGTAAAAAATCATTGGATTATTGTACCTAATTCGTTAAAACAAAGATTTATCTTAAATGCAAAGAATTATTCTATGAATTTTTCGTAATCTCGATGATTAAATTAGATAACAAGGATAAGATTTACCGGATATATAAAGCATGTAACTCACAGGCAGCCCTCGCTCCCCCTTCTCTCCCTTCAAGCCGACAACTCCTGAGAAGTCAAAATCTGAAAAAATTGGAATTTTCGCTAATTAATACCATGAAGAACAAAATTTTTTTCAATTAAATTCCTACTGTGTACAAATATCATCAAAATCTTGAAAAGGATTATAAGGAACTAAATGTCATCCAAAGGCAATATAATTATCGATATCGCACATAGAAAATGAATTAATATTGAAAACAGGAAATTAATTAGTGAAGTCATTTTCTAGATTTCTATTTTGCGCTTATATTGACGTTTGAGGCAATTTGCTTCCTACAATATACAGGGTTAATACAGTATAAAGGCTCAATGCAGCATACAGCGTTAACACAGTATATTGGGTTAATAAAATTCGCGACACTGAAAAAGGATTTTAGAATTTAAGAAAATATTAAGAGACAAAATTACCAGGCACTTATTGAACTCAATTAAGGCGAATGTAGCAACTGAGTAAAAAAATTATAATCCGTTACCCGATGTGTAATAACAGCAGTTTCATCAGGTTAAGGTTATTACAATAGCACATTATTTAGATGCCACACAAACATAACATTACATCTAGTCGAAGCAGCAACATTTTAAGAGCAGGAGAGCTGCTGAATTAAAAGCTTGAGCGGCGCCAGCTCTCTCGTAGGCCGGGATTGAAATCAACAAGATTGTGGCAGCGAGTTGGGGGTTCGAAACCCGGAATTAGCTGCGAAAATTTGGGTCGAAATCAGCACAGTGGCCGGATGGTTAAGCATCGGATAGTTAAGCAAAAGATGGCGTTATCTAAGGTGACAGTATTATACTATATTAATGTTTTGGGAAACTGTTGTATACATTTTTCAACGTTGTTGGATAGCAGATGGGGCAGTCGCATCTGAAGTAATGACATTAATCAAGGTGCAGAGGGTTGTTTGATTATTACTATTATTATTAATATTAATATTAATATTAATAATATTAATATTAATCGATTATTATTAATATTAAAGCAGAGGGTTGTTTATGAAGTTCGCAAACTGTAGAATTTCCATGAATTATTGACGCAACACTGCCGAGACAATATGGGAGTTGGCGCTTTTTTTTACAGTATATCCACAAAAAAATGAATGGGCATATTGCGCCCATTATAGGTTCCAAGTATTTTACTCGTAGCACGAACAGACATATTATAACAGATATAACATTGCATTAGTTTTCATGAACTCCGTGAAAAAGTTGACCATTTTTATGACTGAAAAATAGAAGTGGTGTAAGAACTAAAAATTAAGATAAAAACAGCGAATGTTAAAAGATATAACGTTTATTGTACAATTTTCTGTTATAATTATGAACGTTTTTTAGTTAGATGGTTAGATTTAGTTTCCAAAGTTCCGAGTTGAGTAAAACTTCCACAGTTTCTTCTAGTGTTGGATTAAATTGCAGTATCAGTTTCAGTATTTGCAGCGCAATTCATGTCTGCGCTACGTAGTTTGCAGCTGATTCTTCGATCGGGCTTCAGTTGTCCGGTCTTGCAATTAACATTAGTTTTGAGAGCCATACTCCGTCCAGGATTAATGATTCCGTGCTAGCTTAGAGGTAAGTCGTGAACCCCCAAAAAATTGCATATTATTTACCAATTTTGTAGGTAATGAAAATGTTAACAGGTTATAGCATTTTGAGGTCAATTAATTCGGCATTAAGTTTCAAAATTGAAAAAGCTGTAGGACTTCTTGGTAGTTTATGCAGTTCGAGTTAGGCTTCATATTTCCAGTTCAGTTATGATTGGTGTTAAGAGTTCACGTTAGAAAATAGATGAGTATTTCCGTTTTATTCGCGTAGTTTTAAGATGAGTATTACGAGTCGAAGTTAGTGAGACAAACCGTCGGTGATTTCCCGCACGAGGTTAGGCGAGCTGGTGACGGGGTTGTGGGGTACCGCCGTGACCGGAGGAGCGAAGTGGATCAGGACTGGTGGAACCACAGCAGGATATGCAGGAGGGAAAGGATGGCTGGGCTGAGAATCCTCAGGTGAACCTGAAGCATCAACCTTTTCGGCAGATACTGAAGGAGTTGCAGGGGTCCAATGCGAGACGGAAACTGGCGGAGTAGATGTACTGCTTCTTGGAGTAAATGGATGCGAATGTACCTCTGAAGTAGTAGTGGTTTCAGCGTAGGATGTGGTAGAAGCCAAATCTTGAACCGAAGAAGTAAAAGTAGTAGCAGGAGCATCAGTGGTATCTTCGGAATTTATCAAGACATTTTCGCTAGAGCCTGATGATTCCGTGTGGTCTTCATTTATTGTACCATAATTTTGGTCTCGATCAAAGTACAAATCTTCTTCGGTGTTAGTTGCTGGTTCATCCCCACTGCCAACCTCATCCTCTTTTCCCCATCCCGAGCTGTCATCGTCATCAATGTCAGTTTCCGTGTACAACGATCCATCCGTATGGATCCCCTGTACCATTCCAGACCCGTAGTAGTCTAATGTCGAAGCAGGCGTAGAATGTGGACGGGACCGAGGTTCTTTATAGGAAGTTGTTGCA
Source organism: Hyalella azteca (assembly GCF_000764305.2). Classification (NCBI taxonomy): domain Eukaryota; kingdom Metazoa; phylum Arthropoda; class Malacostraca; order Amphipoda; family Hyalellidae; genus Hyalella; species Hyalella azteca. Next base: position 15,204 of record NW_025939345.1, on the reverse strand, counting down.
GGATGAGTGGAAGAAATGAATACACTTGTTGTGGTCCTTGGTGTGGTACTTGATGTTTTCGTGGTAAACGGGCTGGGAGTTGTACGAGGCTGTCTCGTTGTAGTGGAAGTAGTTGGTAAGGAAGTAGTGAAATTTGCGTAGAATTTCGTATAGTAGTCATCTATTACTTCACTGGAATACTCCACTGTATCATTATTCTCGTCATAGTCATAGTCAGGATCGGAGTAATCAACATCAGGTTCTTTGTAATACTGCGGGCAGTGGTTGTTCAGAGATTCTGGCAAGACAAAGTTGCCTCTGTCAAAGTCGAGACACGGAGCGTCCTCCTCGTCAATATCAGGAAGCTGTTCACATGTGAAGGCTTCATTGGGCCACTGCAGATGGTATTCCAGCCTCCTACTCTTGCAGTCATCGAATGCGTGATCACAAAGGTATTTACATGGAGGTAAAGGTCTTGGAGTCCCAGGTATACAAGGAGGAGAGTACAAAGTGCACACTAGGAACGTGAAAATGTCGCTGCATCCAACGGCTTCGACGCCATGCAGTAATGCTTCGCCTAAGGTCCTAGCAACTGAATAATTCTGGCCCAAGAAACTTGGGTACGTGGTTCTGGTCCAAGCAAAATGTTGGCAGCCATGGATGAGCTCTTCAGAGCAGTGGGCAGTGCTACATCCAGGATCTTTGTACGCACGCAAAACCGAATGAAAAAAGGGAAAATTTACGAACTGTTATATAAAAAAGTTTGATATAAAATTCGACATTCTGGAGAAATGTAAATAAAATGTAGGCCAAACCTATAAGTGGAAAATTGCACAGAAAACCATAACAAAAATTAAAACTTCCAAAATTTCTTTGGGAATCATTCACTCTGCTGACAAAAATTTGGTCACTAAGACCACGAATAATTACCAAATCCACCAATTATCAAGCTTAAAACTCTATGCACAAAAAGCTTCCTGGTAAAATTAAGACTTACAAAAAGAAAAAAAGGACACGCTAAACTCGAGAAAGTTAAATTATATAATAAAAATTTAAATGCATTCAAACATTAAAATGAAGGCTCAAAATCACTTTAAAAATTTCAGACAATCATTTGCAATAAAATTTATCAATCATGCTTTTTTAGAACAGAAAAAAGGCGCACAATTCAATGTTTCAAGCATAGAAATTCCAATGGCAGTTAAAAAGCATCTTTTACTCCAGCAAAATTTCAAAGACATTTCTGAAAGGAAGAAAGAAAAAACAACGCAATAAAATGAACTTGTGTACCTTCTATTTTATTCTACAGTGCTAATGTGTTTTAATAGATTTTGTAGTGTTTAGATTAGAAAGATCTATCTTTAAGAACAGTCATCATGGTATTCTAGCGGTATATTTAGAACACGATGTAAAGTAACATGCGACATGAAACGCCACTTTTCTGGGAACGTACTATCAAAACTCGTTTAAGTACACGTAGCGGCCTAAGCATACGTAGCGGCCTATACGTAGTACACGTATGGTGGGTTTAACTTGAAAAGCCGTCAATGATTGTCTCACGAACTTACATTCGCTTAATTATTTTTGATAGTACGCCCCTGGGGCCATACTTTCAAAACTCGCTAAGTGAACGTAAGTATTCACGCTCTATTTTCTTGTCTATGATTGGTGGATTTTGCTTGAAAGGCCGTCAATGATTGGCTGATGAACTTACGATCTCCTAACTTTTTTTGAAAGTATAGGCCCTGGTCGATTTTATTGTCGAAAAATACGGTACTTCAAGCTTGAAAAACGTGCTTAAGTCTCACCAGGGAACGACACCCGAACACAGGAAGGGGTGGGTAGCAGTGGTAGAGAGAAATGCTAAGTGCATTACCACAATCTATAAGGCTAAACTTGGAAAAATTAATGGGTCATATTGTCTAAATAGTGACACACTTTCTCGTAAACAGCACGAGCAGAAAACGGATGTAGCAGTGATATGAAGTTTTGCCGGGGTAAACGGAGTTTGAATGACACAAAACGGTTCAAAAAGTTCATAGTTATTTGGAGAAAACCTGATTAATTTCTCAGAATTATAATCAGACTACTAAAAGAGACCAATAACCGATCGATTTTTTTCATTTTAAGTGATCAATAACCGATCATTTAGCACTATTAGTCACTTCAAGTGATCAATAACAAATCACTTATCACTATTATTCACTTTGAGTGATCAATAACTGCGATAACTTCTCATCATTTGTGCAAACAACTCAAAGAGATAACGTCAGTCTCAGAGTAAGGATAAAAACGACTAACAACACGATGGTACTATTTTAAAAAATTATTTATGAAAGCAAAAATCTTAATATCATCTAAGTTATAAAATTAGTTTAATGAATAGACCGTTTATACGCTGCCATTCAGTCAACGCCAACACGCAAGCAGAGCTTGAGATGAAGTTATTTATCGTTAAAATTAAAGTTTTAATCGTACCTTCAGAATCGTAGGTGGGGGGAGGAGGGGGTATTGGTGGGGGGCCCCTGGTGAGACCGTCCCCATCTCCGGACCCCTCAAAGGGGGGCACGTAAGCATCATCTACACCATCGGGCTGCAATAAAACGGGTTTATTATTAATATCCTTCAATGAAATTAATGTTCATAAATGTTATTAGATTTAATTAGCACGCACAAAGCCCAGGTTAATTAAGCATACGGGACATACATGATCTAAAAAAAATTTCGATTTTGAACCTCAGCTTTTGGCTTCCCATTTAGTTTTTAAATTGATAATTATTATGGCGAATAACACAAGCCATGTCAAATAAAAATCGAGCCTCAATTCAAAACGAAAAAAGATCGTGATGTCCTAAGTAATATTGTCCTACTGTAATCGTGACACACTTTACCCCCAACACGATCAAACAGCGGACGTAGCATTGATATACGTCTTATTGCCGGGCCAAACTAGGTCAGTGTGACACACACAAGAACATAGCATGTGTCGCAATAATAAGACAATGTCAAACTTATTTCTCTAAATGTATGGCGAGCTAGTAGAGCAAGTATTGGCCAGCGAGTTAGTAGAGCAAGTATTGGCTAGCGAGTTAGTAGAGCAAGTATTGGCCAGCGAGTTAGTAGAGCAAGTATATTATTAATATCCTTCAATGAAATTAATGTTCATAAATGTTATTAGATTTAATTAGCACGCATAAAGCCCAGGTTAGTTAAACAAACGGGACATAAATGATCTAATGAAAAATTTCGATTTCGAACCTCAGCTTTTGGCTTAAAATTCAGTTTTTCAATTAATCATTATTATGGCGTCAAAATCAAAGCCGAGCCTCAATTACAAAACAAGAATCAGATCGTGATGTCCTAAGTAATATTGTCCTAATCGTGACACACTCTCTACCCAAAGCACGAGCAAACAGCAAACGTATCTCTGATACGTCTTTTTGCCGGCCAAACTAGGTCAGTATGACTCACACAAGAACATAGCATGTGTCGCTATAATAAGACAACGTCAAACTTATTTCTCTGAATGTTTGGTCGCTGTACGTATGCAATATGCAATTCTGTTGTATGTTTGTATGCAAAAAAAATATCCAACCCAATAAGCGTTGTTAGAGAAATGAACAAGAAATTAACAGTATCCTATATATCTTAATGTAGAAACAAGTTGTATAATGTTAAAGTTGAATTATCTGATAAGGAAATGAGTGTATTTGCGATCAATATTACAGTATATAGAATAATCATTTGCCCGAGTAAGTGAATTTTCTACGTTAACTCATTCTTCAACTCTGCTCAAAACATACCGTATAGGTATTGTTATTCCTGCTGCAAGATACACACATGTTTTCTATATTAAGGATTACGAAGGATAATAAAAAGGATAACACAAAGACGAGTATTTAGTACACGTTTCGTTTCTCAGTGAAATTTTGTGTGTGCTAAAAACCTAATCTAAAAATCTAAAAAAATGTATCATGAGTGTGAGAAGGAACATAGCAACACTACATTTCCCTTCACGCAACCCAACAAACTGCCGTGTCCAGCCTAGGCGTCCATCTAATGGTGATCTTACTGTTACTGTTACTTACTGTTAGTATAGGAATTATTGGCCAGCGCGTTTATATAGAAAGCATCAATCAGTTATACAACCACAAGATATTCATCCTCGATGCTGATATATTGCTGATATCGCTACAGGGATTATGGTGAAGCGCAAGGAATATAGTGATAGTTTAGGATATATGGTTAGTAACAGTTTAGGATATATGGTTAGTGACAGTTTAATTGGAAAAATAGTAAGTGGCAGTTTAGGATAAATACGATGGTTAGTGACAAGGTAGGAACTAATGATTAGTGATAACTTAGGAAGCAATGGTTAGTGGCAGTGTAGGATATATTGGCTAACATGTTAGTATATAGGAAGCATTGGCCAGCGCGTTAGTATTGCAAGTATTGGCCAGCGAGTTTATATAGAAAGCATCAATCAGTTTATATACCACAAGATATTCATCCTCGATGCTGATATCGCTTCTGCTGCCGTCACCGGACCCAAACTGAAAAAATAATACAAATGTAAAAGTAAATAAAAACAATAAAATCAAAATATAACTTTAATTATAGAAATGCAGGAAACAAACAAATAATAAAATAACGAACCAGTTACATAAACTCATTCATATTAGGAAAAATAATAATAATGTAAAAACAATTGTGAATTTAGTAAAAGGACACAATCGATCTGAAAATCAATAAAGAATTTAATAAATTAATCCGTTCGCTTTCGACATAAATTGCGTGTGCAGCGGTGACTCATGAGTCAACATGGGAGATTTTTCTCAAAAAGTTGCAGCTGATTTGAAATCAACAGATAATAGCAAATACTTAAAATCTAGACCCTTTTAAGGTATTTTAATTCTTCAATTATGTGAATTTCAAATAAAGTGATAAAATAGCCTTTTTTGCACTTATTTTATCTCATCACACCTGGACCTATAGGGTGTGGTGACATCACACCTGGACCTTTAGGGTGTGGTGACATCACACCTGGACCTTTAGGGTGTGGTGACATCATACCTGTACCTTTAGGGTGTGGTGACATCACACCTGGACCTTTAGGGTGTGGTGACATCATACCTGCACCTTTAGGGTGTGGTGACACCACACCTGGACCTTTAGGGTGTGGTGACACCACTACTGGACCTTTAGGGTGTGGTGACATCACTACTGGACCTATAGGGTGTGGTGACATCACACCTGGACCTATAGGGTGTGGTGACATCACACCTGGACCTATAGGGTATGGTGACATCACTACTGGACCTATAGAGTGTGGTGACATCACTACTGGACCTATAGAGTGTGGTGACATCACTACTGGACCTATAGGGTGTGGTGACACCACACCTGGACCTTTAGGGTGTGGTGACATCACTACTGGACCTTTAGGGTGTGGTGACATCACTACTGGACCTATAGGGTGTGGTGACATCACACCTGGACCTTTAGGGTGTGGTGACATCACACCTGGACCTTTAGGGTGTGGTGACACCACACCTGGACCTTAACACAATAAGATACAGTGGGCAACGTATTTTATTATTATTAATTCCTATTCTAATTTCCGAGCGTAAAATAAATAGCAGCACCGCGTAGGATGCAACACTAAAATTAGCGCTATGGCGTCATGGTGACAGTAGAACCAAATACTTAATTATTCTGCGACCAAAAATATTACAATGCAAATCTTTCGTGAAGCTTAAGTTAGGCAAATAAATGCAATATATGCGGATATAGTTCAGTGAAATATAATAAATTTCGTTGTAAGTGTTTGTATTAATTGTATTTCATCGAGCCCGAGTTAGGTAGTCAGAAATATGTACTTGGGACCTCCGGCGAAAAAAAAGGATGGCGAACCTCCGAAAAAAAGATGGAGCGCACCGTTACAGTACTTAACTTAAAAAGCCTCCAAAAACAGAAAAATATTTACCATAATTCCATTGAAAAGGAAAGAATTAATATTAATTATAACTATATACAATATGAATAAATAATTAAACAATTTATAAATGATAATAATTGAATTCGATGTAATATTGGTAAATAAGCTCGCTATTTTCTTTGCTTTCAATTTTTCGATTAAAATCCATTTCTGAACAATAATAGAATAAATACTTATTTATCTAACAATTTTTGCAATCAATTCTTATACATGAGGTATGGTCACTGTGAGGTATAGTGTGAGATATCGAGCAAGATATCACCCATTATTGACTTCTTACCCTAGTGTTATATTTTTATTATCTTTAAATATAGATCAGAAGCCTCACGGAACTAATATATAAATGCCACGTCGAGCACAGTGAAAAATATATGTATATCACCTATATATGAATACTCATAATGTATATGTATAGCACCTATATATGAATACTAGTGTAGGCTGGCAGAATTTCTTCTCTTAAGCAAGTTTTGTAAAAGACCAGAGAATTAGTTTTATTTATTAGCTTCTTGTTAGTTTTTTCAATAAGTCGTACTAAATTCTTCGTAGGTGTTGGAAGATTGAAAATTAAATTACCGATGGACATTTTTAATATTGAACGACGTTTCGAATGTACAACATACATTATTACATATATTACATATATGAATACACATACTGTACATGTATGGCACAAATATAGAACATAGGAGAAAGTAAATTAGCTAACTTATTCGGTATGGTCTACAAAAAACCGGAAACTCGTCTCAGCCTAGCATGAAGCCTAGACACAAAAAAGCGAGTTTAACGCCCACGAAGGAAAATGTTTAATAAACAGCCCAGCCGTATGCCCCAATAAATACCCGACCACCCACCACATGTGGGCCAATTTTCCACAAGCCCTAAAACTGGCATGGCAGTCAACACTGTAGGCACGTAAGCTTATCATTTGGTCGCCGCCCTCATCAGCATAACGACCAGACGCCTGCACGCAAACTTCGTTCCATTACTAAAAAAAATTTCTTCCTAAACCATAATTTTATACCGTGTAATTTAGGTGTAATTTAATCAGCCAGCCCATTTGCTGTCAGTCCGGGTTCTTTTCACATGCACAATAATTAGGGAATTAGGTGAGTGTGAATTATATTGTAAACTTTTACTTTCGTCACACGCACATGTAATTCTCTGATACCTACACTGTATAATAACTGCTAATTATGTTGAAGCTTTCATACACAATTATTTACTTACGTCAAAAATATCTGTAATATTCAGATACCTATAAATTATACAGTCTGTGGTTACCTATATACAGTATAACGTCCAATACTGAATGAACTGATAATTACGTCAAGGCTTTCATGCCACGTATTTTTATAACAAGTAGTAACTATTAATTGATAAAAAAACTAATTTTTTAGCGAATTTCAGTGACCAAAATCATAAAAATTCTTCCTTGAAAAAATACGAACTAATTTCTGACAAAGAAAAGTGAAAGTAGAAAAGTCATTTACGCGTAAAAGAATATTTATTTAATGGCAAAATAATTTAAGAAAAACTTTTTATTTGGCTATATGATCCTAATATATAGACGAAACGAACAAAGTATTTGACATGAACACTAACACTCACGCCCACCGTAACAAACGAGGCTTGTATTTTTAAGTAGCAAAAAGCCGTGATGAGGGAGATTATCCTCAGTGTTGGCGGCAACTCGAAACGACACACCCACACGGGGCCGGGGACGCAAAACGGAATAACTTTTCGCTGGAATGTTCAGTGAGAAGAATCGTGTCATTGTGAATTATTCAGCAACGAACACAAGGTGAAATTGTATTAACAATCGAGGTTGCACCTTTGCAAATATTTGTAATATGTAAGATTTAGCTAATCACTTGAGAAATTTAATCCTTAATATCATAAATAGGGTCAAATATGACATCGTTTTAAATATTTTACACACAGCAGGCTGCGATTAACTGATAGCCTACGCCAACATATGTACAAGCAATGAATAACGGCAAATTACGAAGCCAGATAATAGTAATTTCGTTAAGAATGTTCACGCTTCATACAATGCGTGATTCAAAATAATTCAACTGCGCAATTCAAAATTTTTTAGTCAAAGAAGTGTTTTTCAGAGAACAAAATTGGTAGCTTAAAATGAGATTTCCAGGTAACAGACGGAGATAGTGTCAGGATATATTGCAATACTTTTCAAAAATAAATTTGTGTACATTTTTTGTGCATTCTTCTTAAAACGAGAATTCCAGATACCGGAGGAGGTGTCCTAATATATTGCAATACTTTTCGAAAAATTATATTTTTTTGTGTTAATATGAGCTGCATTCTTCACCTCGTGTAGGCTGGCGATGATCTCACATTTTCCGTGCTGCTAATCTCACCAACACTCAACGCCGACACTAATTTTTAACTGTCCAATTAATCTCGTGTTCAGTCAAGCAGGGAAACTAAACTAGATTGGCAGGAATTGTATGGTGCTCAACATTGATCATACGTGCCAATATGCAGTAAAATTAAACGTTACGTCGATCAACGTAATAAGTAAAACCTTAATAATATCAGGCAGGACAAGTAATCTATTAAAATACGTAACATGAATAATACGAACGCTAGGGGAAAATTTATTCGTGAATTATACATTTTAATATCAAAAGCTAATTAACTGGCAAAAGTTATGTTAAATTACATGTTTAAAAAGATTAAATTTCAAATTATACAATATATTTATACTGCTGTTTTATGAATAAAACGCAAAGTATTGGATGCATAATTGTTTGATTTTAAGGAACTCTAAAATCAGAGACTTCGATGCTCTGAAGGAAATGATCACGCGCACGTGTACAGGTTATGTCTGTATATGTTAGTTTCACATATTAAGCATTAAAACATTTTACTTATCTCTGCAGCCAAAAAAATATAACTCAGTACTCACTGCAGTAAGTGACAGAGAGCGCATTTTCTCGTCGACGAAAACTTGAAGTCACGGACGGTCGGGACGGACGGACAGACGGGCAGACAGACAGACAGACAGACAGACAGATGGACATGGCGAGCACTATAGTGCATTTTTTCCATAAACGAGAAAATGCGCTAAAAACAGTACATTTTCCAATTATGTTAGGGCTATTTGAGAATGAGAAGGTGAACAAGATAGAAGAACCTCTTGCTGTCTTTACTTAAATTTATGTCTACTTTCTTGCTGCTCTTTATAAGAAAACTCAAAAAATGCTATCATTACATTACGCGTTCACTCCATTCACAACAATAATTTGCTACATTTGTTACATGCACATACGTAACACAAGATAATACAGTTTGTCAGCTTTAGACAGTGCGTCTTGTCTTCATCATATTGACCATATTACGCCAAATAGACTAAAATGTGAATGGTCATATTGCGCAAATAGTGACACTTCTGCACGCACTTCAGACACGCTCAGCTACCGGTTCGAAGCATGGTCTTCAACATCAAGTCTCCAACATTAAGTCATAACAACAAGGTATGAAGTCTTTGGAAGTAGCATAAAGCTTTAAAACTTCAAACACAAACTTTCCAAGTTAATAATCTCACGCAACGGCCACTGGCTGATGAGAGTGTGTCATAAACTGAATTAAAGCAAAAGAAGCGAGATAATAAAAAGGCTTTAACAAAAATCCAGTTCTGCTGATTCCATCATACCCAAATTTTTTTAAATCGATTATAAAAAAAAGAATTCTCAAGGGCCACCAAGAACTTAAATTTATCCAACGCAGCCGCCACCTCCGTTACCGGATGACGCACAGAGAGCAAATAGTGAGTCCCATTTTTAACAAACTCTCACTGATTTTTTGAGTGCGCGTCTCGCAAATGCATTCTCCAGCACAAGCAGATCTTCTCGTCTCGCAAATGCATTCTCCAGCATACGCAGATCTTCTCTCGTAGGTGGACACAAGGACGAAAAGATATGTGCATACTTCGCTGATAGACAAGCAGTAAATTTGTCAAAGTATTGCGCTCAACAATGGCTTACTGGCTATCGTTACCCGTCGGTACAGGCGGCACTGAAGTGCGAGCGGTCATATAAGGCATTACTACACCTACCACTTTAACTCTTAACTTGAAGTAAGAACTTAATCCCAAACTTCTATCTAGTATCTAGCTCAAACCCACGTGTGCTAATCTTAATAGGAAAATGGTTAAGGTTTCACTGAGAAGATTAAACTTGCTTCACGAATACAGGTGACTGGACTGGAACATTCCTAAACATCGTGGGTAGGACATATTGTATACGAGTATCCTGATTGTTTTATACGAGTATTCTGACTGTTATATAAGCATTCGGTATTGAAGTATTCTGACTGATGAGTGCTTCGGTAATTTCACAATTATTCTTAAGCGAAAGACCAACGTCATTATCACAAATGAAAGGCAAATTCTCGTGCTGAAGACAACAGTTCTCACCAAAAGTTAAAAGTTCCCATCGAAATGGATGGCACATGAGGTGAACAATTTCATCCTGAAACCAACTTGACTCAAAGGCCCACACATACACTGAATGGAGGCATAATACTATTTAATATATAATTAATGATATTATGTAATGTTTGTTAATAAACATAACCCAGCATTTAAAAGCTAGTCTCGTGACCAGACACTGAAGCAGAACTCACACTAGACTCTCATATTACAGGCATTTTTTAAAATTCCAGCCTCGCAGCCGCTGTGAAATATGTGCGACCAGGGCACTAATGTGGCCTTAGCTCACTTAGAGTGACAGCCTTAACGATCAAGAGCCAACACACGCTTCATATTCAGTCTGGACGTATATACATTATAAATAATATATGAGTGAAGTTCCTTCCAAAATTCGTGCCGCGGTGTGTGATCCATCGAAACTAAAAAAATATAACTCAGTACTCACTGCAGTGAGTGACAGAGAGCGCATTTTTTCGTCGACGAAAACGCGAAGTCACGGACGGACAGACAGACGGACGGACAGACAGACGGACGGACAGACGGACATGGTGAGCACAATAGTACATTTTTTCCAAAAATGAGAAAATGCGCTAAAAATATGAAGTCAAAAGACTAGTACCGCGAGTAATCAAAAAGTCATCAGAGATATATTTTAAATAGTAATTATGGAAATAACTCATATGTAAAATGAAAGCCGAGTTATTATTTACCGATTGAAACAAGAAAATGTACATCAGGATTCACAAAATGCTGCACAACACGCTTTGAAATCTCCGATTGTTAAAAAATATTTCGGCTGGGTACTAATTAAGGTTACGTCTATGTCGGTTACGTACTAAAACAGTTAGTGCAAAATTACCATTTGCCTTCATATAACATCATATGAAATTATGATATGATAATACGATTGTTTATATTATGCATGATTAATACTATCATATAATTATGATATGATTAATTAGAAGAGTTATTCTCCAGCCAGCCTTCCAACTCAAAGTAAGCGTTTCAGTGCCATCATCTACAACGGGAATTCAGTGCACATGAAAATTTTCAGCATTGATGACTCATCTCTTGAATAATGCAAGGATTGTTGAATGTATTTCAACATTTTTGCGCGCGTGGCAGCGACCAAACATCTCCATCGCTACAGGAGAACATGACTAAGCAACAGCCTTCGCTCCTAAAAAAAATTCATCGCATTTTTGCCGCAGACTTCATATGGGATACAAGGAAGACTCCCAGGCGCCGGAGCTCAAAAAACAACACAGTCGCTGTGGTTCCGGTACAGAATAAATAATAAGTGGAAATATTTTTGAAGTAATTTCTAAAGGTATATTTAGAAGTTGGTATATAAGGTATATTTAGAAATTGGTTTATAAGGCATTTTTGGAAATATAATATTTTGAAGCAATTTGTAAAGATATATTTAGAAGTTGGTATATAAGGTATATTTAGAAATTGGTATATAAGGTATTTTTAGAAATATAATATTTTGAAGCAATTTGTAAAGGTATATTTATAAATTGGTATATAAGGTATATTTAGAAATATAATATTTTGAAGCAATTTCTAAATCTTGAATGTATCTCAAATACTCTTATACTTTTAGTTCATTTTACCCAAAACGTCCGGTTCTCTATAATCCAAGGTCAGAAGTAGACCGATTCAATACTTCAAGAAGCGAACAAAATATTCTCTTAACACTTTTGTCTATTCGTCACGCAACGGCCACTGGCTCGTGAGAGTGCGTCAGAAATTGAATTAAAACAGAAGTGGCGAGATAATAAAAAAATATAACTCAGTACTCACTGCAGTGAGTGACAGAGAGCGCATTTTCTCGCCGACGAAAACTTGAGGTCACGGACGGACAGACAGACGGATGGACAGACAGACAGACAGACGGACATGGCGAGCACAATAGTGCATTTTTTCCATAAATGAGAAAATGCGCTAAAAAGGCTTTTTGAAATTGCACATAGATGCGAAATGAAGGTGCCCATGGGATTCAATCTACGCTTCTGTTTAATAGTATAATACAGGGATTATTCAACGTTTTTAAAGTAACTTTTTGGACACCTTTTTTGTGTTAGCTTTAACAAAAATCCAGTCCTGCCCAGGAAGTCTGATTTCATCATACTCAATTTTTAAAATAAATTATAAAAAATGAATTCTCAAGGGCCACCATGAACTGAAATTTATCCAACGCGGCAGTCACCTCCGCTACCGGCACAGCCTTCTGATGGCAGCAGCTGCAGCAGCAGCAGAACACATTTCTTTAAGTAATTGTACCTCAGCACTGATGACTTCATGGCTCAATTACAAAAGTTCATCATGAGGAGAAATTAGCAATCCAGCGACGTGTTATAGTCAAGAATCTGCTTCTGGAATACCGATGAGTCTTGACTCTTAATCAGCAGCACTTGGTAATCGAGAGGCAGCTACAATACACGCTGCTATAGCCTTTTACTTGGAAAATAATAATCAAATGAATAAATAAATATTTGCAAGCTTGGTTATTTGGAGAAATTATAATTATTTTATTAAGCAATAAATTATACTGGTGCACAAGCTGAGATATAAATGAGCGACCGGTCTTAACACGCTCAGGAAAATAAGGGGTCATATTGTCCAAGAAAAGAAACACTTTACCACCCACAGCATGAGCGGACATAGCCCTCTTGCTGGGCCAAAATGTCTCAGCAACCCATACAATGATAAAAAAATTGCATTGTTATTTGGACAAAGTCTCACTAATTTCTATGAGTATTCCTGTATAGTTAATAAATAATGGCCGGTGAGCGACGGTAGAAGCTGTGTCAATTAATGTGTCAATTAACAGCTCTGTTATCGCGCTGCTCCGTGTACACGGTAATGCACAAAATTGATGCGCCGGCATCTAAGGGAGCGCGGGGGGTAAATCGAGTTTTTGTCGGTGGTTTACAGTCGCTTTGTAGTAAAAGATAAGCATGTTTAAAAGAAATCTCTGGAAAACTCTAGCACTGCAACTTATTGAACTTGTATTTGTTATTGATTTTGAGGCTGAAATCTGTTACATAATTGAAATATCTGCTGACAAAAATTTGGTCACTAAGACCACGAACAATTACGAAATCCATTAATCATCCAGCATACAAAATATATGTAGAGAAAGCTTCCTAGGAAAATTAGCACAAACAAAAAGAAAAACAATTATGGCACGTTAAACTCGAGAAATTTTAATTAGATAATCAAAATTTAAATACATTCAAAAAACATTAAAAGAAAGTATCAAAATCACTTTAAAAAATCCACACAAACATCTGCAATAAAATTTATCAATCATGCTTTTTTAGAACAGAACAAAAACGCACAATTCAATATTTCATGCATAGAAATTCCAATGGCAGTTAAAAAGAATCTTTTACTTCAGCAAAATTTCAGAGACATTGCAGAAAGAAATGAACTCGTGTACATCGTATTTTATACTTGAGTGCTAACGAATTTTAAAAGGTGTTTTAAGTGTTAAAATTAGAACAATCTATCTCTAAGAACAGCCTTCATGGTATTCTAGCGGTATTTTGAGAACACGAGTAACATGCGACATGAAACATCACCTTTCTGGGGCCGTACTATCAAAACTCGATTAAGTACATGTAGCGACCTATACGTACTCGTAGCGACTAAGGTAAACGTAACGACCGACTTAAGCATACGTAGCGGCCTGTTTCTTGTCTGTGATTGATGGGTTTAACTTGAAAAGTCGTCAGTGATTGGCTGATGAAGTTACATACGCTTAATTATTTTTGATAGTACGCCCCTGCATGGTCGATTGTATTGGCGAAAAATACGGTACTTCAAGCTAGAAAAATTACCGTTAACGGTATTACCGACGTTTCAGTGGCCGGTCGGCACGTGAAAAGAAACACCGTGTCGCCTTTTTTATTCTAATTTAACACTAGAAATCCGTAAAACATCTGATAAAAACGGCGAAACAGTTTATTTTCACGGGGCGACCGACCACTAGAATGCCAGTGGGACCGTTTTTTCACCGTTTTTTCTAACAGTGTTCAAGCTTGAAAAACGTGCTCAAGTCTCACCAGGGAACGACACCCGAACACAGGAAGGGGTGGGTAGCAGTGGTAGAGAGAGAAAAGTCAAGTGCATTAACACAATCTACGAGGCTACACTTGGAAAAATTAATGCGTCAAATTGTATAAATAGTGACACACTTTCTCATAAACAGCACGAACAGAAAGCGGGTGTAGCATTGATATGAAGTTTAACCGGGCTAAACGGGGTTTGAATGACACACGAAAATGTAAAAATTGAGAAAATCTTATTAATTTCTCATAATAATAATCAGACTACTACAAAAAACAAAAAGTGCTCGATTTCTTTCATTTTAATTGTTCTAAGTGATCAATAACCAATCACTCAACACTATTAGTCATTTTAAGTGATTAATGACCGATCACCTAACACTATTAGTCACTTTAAGTGATCAATAACCGATCACTTCTCATCTTTTGTGCAAACGACTATATCGAGATTACGCCAGTCTCAGAGTTAGGATAAAAACGAGAAGTCTCCAACGACTAACAACACGATTGTACTATTTAAAAAAATTATATATTAAAGCAAAAAATCTTAATATGTAAGTTATTAAATTACTTTAATGATTAGATCGTTTTTTCGCCGCCATTCGGTCATGCCAACGCGCAAGCAGAGCTTGAGGTCAAGTTATTTATCGTTAAAATTAAAGTTTTAATCGTACCTTCAGAATCGTAGG
>NW_025939344.1:0-603 GCF_000764305.2 Hyalella azteca | reverse complement strand
ACTCTCAAAACTCACAAGTGAACGTAAGTACTTACGCACTATTTTCTTTTCTGTGATTGGCGGATTTTGCTCTAAAGCCCGACAATGATTGGCTGATGATTTTACGAACTCTTATGGCAGCGTCTCTCGTCAACGTATGAAACAATCTTAAATTAATCAGACAGAGCGCGTATGTAGGTTTCAATATTCGCTCTTAAGACCATCAAGCCGTTAGTATTCATTGTTTGCATGCAATCCATTCCTAAAAATGAAACAAGATATCACGATTTGCATTTCAATAATATTTTTCTACGAAGTTCGGTAGTGCGGTGCGAGAGGGTAAGACGCGGCACATCTTTTGAAATATGTAATTAGTTTTCTTACATTGATTAACGCCACAATCACTGATACTGAAAGGGAGACAGAGACGCCTGTAACCGTCAATACGAGAATAATATCGCGTCAACGAAACTGAGTACGAGAGAAAGAAAAAGATTAACGGCCCATATATGATTCAGTGACTCAGATACGCTGATTAATCGGTCATTTAAGATTCAGTGAGTGAAACTGCGATGAATCGTTAGAGCTTTGAGGCACATGGCACAGCACATGGCACAGCACATG
>NW_025939343.1:0-361 GCF_000764305.2 Hyalella azteca | reverse complement strand
GCTGGAGCCTCTGATCGGTAAGAATCTATAACCCAAAAATGTTCAAGGTAGGCCAATTTAAATGTTCATATATTAATTGGTATGCTAGGAGCCTCTGATCGGTAAGAATCCATAACCCAAAAAATTCAAAGTCGAGGACAATCACGAGGTCAGGTGCCAACTCGACGATGCTTGCCGTGGCATCGAGCGACGCCTTAGCCAACCCGCGCGATGGCTATGGCCACACGACTCGGAATGTATACCTGTGAGAAGGATCAAGTATTAGTCAGGAGACACGAGGCCAATAGCACGGTCAATATTAGCGGTTAGCATATGAAAATTTTACCGGTCGCCACTCGTATCCCCGTGTAGCACCTTTAAT
>NW_025939342.1:0-658 GCF_000764305.2 Hyalella azteca | reverse complement strand
ATTTGGAATTTCCAAGAAGGGATACAAACAGACATTTTTAATGCAAGATTACGAGCAATTTTCGAACACGACATTCGTACGACCAGCTCCGCTAGTGCACGCATCAGCCAACATGTACGTCCAGTTGTAGAATATGTAAATGAATGTTCACCAGCAACAACGTATAAGGGAAATAATTATGGGTGTTCGTTAGTGGCACATCATATAGTAAATATTTATGTTGAAATCGAGGCAGATTGATGTCGTGAAGCGGGTGAGTGTAGCAGTGTAGAAAGCGAAAAGGCAGCAGCAGCAAGCGAAATATTTTGGAAAAGACTGACTTGAATATCCAGGGAAGCGTGAGTGCCTTCCGTTGTCAGTGAGTGTCACTGATAAAGCGACGGGCAATGTTATAGGGAAGGTGTAGTATTGAGCAGCCTTGTGAAAACAGGTGCCGATGAGAGATGCCTGGATTACAGAGTAACTATATAATTCTTTCACAAGGTTTCGTGTGTGAAAATAACTGCGAGAAAGAATTTAATGAGAGATAGAAATATTGAAAGCGGGTGGCGATGTGAGAGGGTGGTTCTTACAGAGGAAAACAGAGTGTGAGAGGGAGAGGCGCTAGGAGCGAGAGGGAGAGGCCCTACGAGCGAGAGGCCATCAGTGAGGGGTAGTG
>NW_025939341.1:0-271 GCF_000764305.2 Hyalella azteca | reverse complement strand
AATATCGTTAAAGTTGTTCTCTAAATATCATTAAAGTTGTTCTCTAAATATCATTAAAGTTGTTCGGTGAATACCGGTAAAATTGTTCTTTAAATATCATTAAAGTAGCTCGGTGGATAGCGTTTAAGTTGTTTTGTGAAAATCGGTTAAGCTGTTCTGTGGATATTGTAAAAGTTGTTCCGCGAGTTGTCAGGTATTAATTATTTTATGTAATTGATATTATTGCCATTTTCGCAAATACGAACGTTGTTCAAACTTTCGGAATAATATT
>NW_025939340.1:0-635 GCF_000764305.2 Hyalella azteca | reverse complement strand
GCGGGACGTAAACAGAGTTGCTGATAGAGGCGGGACGTAAACAGCTTGCTTGACGTAACCCCATAAGAAATAGTTACATGGGATGAGATCAGGTGATCTCGGTGGCCAGAAGTGTAGGGCCAGACCTTCATTTCCTATGCGTCCTACCAACGCCCAGGAAGTGACTGATTAACCGTTTAGATGTTTGCCATGCAGCACAAGGGGGAAATATTGAACATTTACAAATATGTAAAAAACTTTGAATCTTTCTCTTTCCATTGGTGTGTATATAACTTATATTAAATTCCAAATACTACTAACTTATTAAATTGGGTCCATCATTTAGATTTTAGAATAACCTTATTCTACTCCCTATACTTATATCATTAGTGTTCTAATATCGCAAGTTCACATAAAAATTAAAAATCAAATAAAATGACAACAAACTAAATCATATCTTC
Organism: Hyalella azteca; assembly: GCF_000764305.2. Taxonomy (NCBI): domain Eukaryota; kingdom Metazoa; phylum Arthropoda; class Malacostraca; order Amphipoda; family Hyalellidae; genus Hyalella; species Hyalella azteca. The sequence continues at coordinate 195 of NW_025939340.1, read as the reverse complement.
ATCGCTCTCGGACCCAACATACACGAACCTCATAATAACCTTCTAACATTATAACCTCTCCCGTGATATCATAACTAGCCGCCAGTCGTACCCGAGGTTGAAAAGAATTATTCGAAGTTCTTGTGATTTTCTCAGAATACAACAGAATTCCATTTATATGCAAATGTTTTAACTAGATTGTAAATAAATATTTTT
>NW_025939339.1:0-421 GCF_000764305.2 Hyalella azteca | reverse complement strand
TCAATGTCCGATTCAGACGGGGACGCTGGTTCTTCTGCTCTATCGGCTTCTGCGTCCGTGACATCAGCGGTGCCGAGAACTGCTCACAAGCAACCAAGACGATCTCAGGCTGATCCAAACACTCCATCATTGCCAGTTGCTGACATGTCTCTGACAAGAGACTCCAACTACATTCCAGAAACCTATAACTCAGCAGCAGGGTTGGCAATTTTTTTGATTTAAAAAAATCAAAAAAATAAAAAATCAATGATTTTTTTATTTTTTTATGATTTTTTATTTATTTTATTTATTTGATTTTTTTCAGCTTTTTTGTCTTTTTGAAGTGTTGTTTTTTTATGTTGCAATTAGCCTACTAACAATAACAGTATATGGATCATAATGGATGGCTAAAAAGGGCACTTATTGCCTTCAATAATGGCCA
>NW_025939338.1:0-87316 GCF_000764305.2 Hyalella azteca | reverse complement strand
ATCAGTGAGTAGTGTACAATTGCGATGAATTTAATGATTTTATTGTTGATGTTAGCTGGGCCAACCTCACCATCATCAGTGAGTCGCTAGTGTACAATTGCGATGAGTTTAATTAATGATTTTGATGTTGATGTTGGTTTGGCCAACCTATAACTGTCATTAGTGAATCAGATGTTAGAGTACAATCCGTATGAATTTAAAGATTTTACTTATAATGCTTGTTTACTGCCATTGTTAAGTCAAACATTCAAGGACCAGAATTCTCAGAATTACTCGGGAAACCTGAAGTGGAATTACTGTCGAATACCTGAAGTGAACTCTTGCAGGCTCTGTCCCGTATGCCTACAATAATTAACTCCCAGTCTACCAAGTTATTGCGGCTCTATTGAGAACTTCTCGCATGAATTTAGCCCGCAATTAGCGGGGATCTGTCCGTCGGTAGCGTGTAAATTTGGCTTCTGTAACGTATGTACCTGATCGGCGGGGACTTGATGCACTGCAGCGATTGTAGAAGCGATGGAAGTGGTCAATGCTCCATAAATCCCACACAAGTTCCTAGATAGCGTCTTTAATATGAGGGTGGACTCAGGAAGTCGTTCTTTTTTATTCCGCAGCCAGCATGCTTTTTCATGGTTGACCGCGTCTAACCAGTATCTTAACGTTTACGTACAAACCTGCAATTCATTACAAAAATATCCTAGAAAATAGTTGAATATTTTATGAAATAACCGCTCAAATGGAACGCGCATTCACAAGTTTGAATGACAACAAATGAAGATGTCTGGAGATGTTTCCATGCGAGATACGCAGCTGTGGTCAGTCATTGTATCATGAATCAAAAATAGCATACAGAATATTTTTCACCGTCAACTTCGAAATCCACTGATATATAATTAATCAATTGAATTGAGGTTGTTACATTTACGCACATAGTATGGTTTACATTTATCCTTAACATGTTTAATGAAAGTTGTGAGCCGAAATACCTACAGCGACTTGCTACCGTTGGCTAGGCAAACGGTGCAACGGCAGAACTACTCAGGACTTGGAAGATATAAAAACGTATTTTTTTAAAGTATCCCATTATGCTCGATATGAAAAGATTTAATCAACTTTAATAAATATTTGATGTCTGGTTTAAAAAAAAATTAGTGGAATTCCAGAACATCCTAGTCTCGAAGCATAATATTGTATGCAGTTAAACGCTAGAACTTTCTTTATTAAATAAATCAATTCATCTCAGTTCTTCTCCATTTCACTGCAATGGTTAATTGATTTTAACTACCGAAAATATCCTGCCGTGCACACATAACTCCAGTCACCCACTGAGTCGCCTGAGGCCTCACGCAACGTGCAGAGAAGCGAAGCTCGATCCCACGACCAGTTTGCAGGAGTTAGCCAGGCTAATTCCTTCTTTGATTCATGATAACTTCTGGGAGCTACATGCATGTAACCTCCCTGTCATGGAACTTTGTTTGTAGGCTATCACTTCCCCGATTCAATCTCAGCGGTGCATATCTGGGCAGGCATTGCTCTACATACACCTGATACACGTACATGTGTCTATGATGCTCGTCCAAGCATATATTTTGCACAGCAGCGTCAAGACATGATGACACAAACCCCTATACGAAGTTCGTATCGAGGTTTTTTAGATGCTTCGATTGTGTTGTTCGTTTTCGGACTTTCCACTTGAAACTGTGTTGTTAATTAATTTTATTGATTTCACTTAGTAGTCGTTAATGAAAGTAATTGAGCTGACCGGTATCTCTGTCACCCATTACTAAGCTGACGTTCAACTACAGTAACACAAAGACAAATTAAGTGATATCATTTCGAAGCACATGTTAGAAAGCAGTGTAGCGGGGAACCACTACCATGTACTGACTGTAATCGCGGAAGTCTACTGTACACTGCTTTGTAAATTAGCTAGTATTATGAGGTGCACAATGAAAGAATCTGAAGTTAATATTTTAATGAAAAAAAACTTGGCAAAAACACATCCTAATTTGCACGGATCGTTTTCCGTTAAGATAAATAAATGGGCTAACCTGAATCGTACATTTGAACCCAAATACAAGATCGTTATAACTCCTAAAAAACAATTTCGGCGAATAACGTACCAACGTTCAATGACGTACGTGTTACGTCTCTACGCCGTCTCTGCAACCATGGTTGACGTCCAGGGAATGCCAGGGATTCCTTTACTAACTTGTCTCCTGGGAAACTGTTCGCTGCATGTTACTATTGTTAGCTGTATTAATTTCAATTCCAGCACAACGGATTCTTTTGCTGACTGTTTTCAGGATTCTCTTGCTGACGGGTTGCAGATAAGAAACAAATTTAGAGATAATAGAACGATGTTATGCGCAATGCAACATTATCACTGCATCAACCAGTTGGCATTAGGTGGATGTTGACGATTATTGTTTCAACTATTCAGTACGTCAATTGAATGTATTTATAAACGAATGGACTTCACAATTCGAGATGGGAAAAATTGGCACAACTTCCCTTCCAACCTCTCACGTCTGATCATCTCTTCTGTCTCTCTCGATGCTATCTGGTTTCTCCCGCTCGGATCTCTCATTTTTTGAAAAACTATAAACGACGCGAAAACTATCGCACACATGTACAGAACCCTACAAAACGTTTAGTTCACCTACAAAATATGAGCGTGATAATCCTGAATTGAACAATTTGCTATTATGAAAATAATCTGAACAATTGAGTATTACAAAAAAATACTAATAACTTTTTTACTTTAACAATTTCGATTACTAAATATTATTTAGAACTGGAGTCTGTACCATTACAGCAGCCTGATGTTACACGCGTGTTATGATATTCATGTGACAATTTCTTTTCATTAGCTTACTTTAAGTACCTGTTTACGGCCTCCAGGGCACAAGTTTCTAAACTTTAAAAATGTTACTGAAATTCTTGACTTCCAAATAAAGCTTAGATTTTTCATGATTTCAAAATCTTTTAAATATTGCTTAATCTTTGCGTAACATCATTGAAGAAGCACTATAGTGCGATGAATAGATTTTCGGTCAATAGGACTTCTATTAATGAGAATAGTAATTTTGATGTACTCAAAAGATACTTCAAAAATGCATCGTAACCTGGAAAAAACGTATTTTAGCCTTGAACTTAATCTCAATGAGTGTGATTAATGAAATGTAATAGGCCAAATTCATAATGTAAAATAAACAGAACAGTGTCTTGTATATTCATTCTACATTATAGCTCCTACTTTTACAAATTTTTGTATTACCTAAGGAACTTTTCCTGTCTCCCTCAAAAGTTAAACAATACACCAGAGTTATAGTTATCCCAATATCGTTTGCGTAAATTGCTGCAGGGAAATTTGTTCCCCTTGCCAGTGAAAGAAAAAAATGCTAAAATTCGGGGAGCGATCTACTTCTCACCATGACTGTTGGTTGAGGAAGTTAAAGTAGAAACTGTTCAGAAATGGTTTGTTATGGCAAAAAGCTATTGCAGACAGTAGACAACGAACAATGTTTCACCGTTGATTTAAAAGGGGAGGGTCTACCCTCATAATCAACCACTGAACTAAATGACCGATCTTTCTGAAACTTCGTATGCTTATGTAAATTAATAAAAAATAATAATATTTATCTCGTATGAATTTTTTTGAGAAAAAAAAATGAAAGGAAACGCATAATAACCAGTAAAAGAGAGGGTCCTCTATAAATCTATCTCCTACTTCAATTTACGTCCTAAAAAAATCGAGACATATCATTCGATTTGTAACAATAATATTTACCGACTCTGGAAGCCCTTTCTTCATTTTTTTTATGCTTTTCGATAATTATTTTAATTTTTGTAAACAAAATTTTATACACAATTTTTTGTACAATTGCATTATAAATAAAATTTGTATTAGGAATTGTATATATTATTATAAGATGGTCATTAATAGAAGTTGAAAACAAATAATGCAAAAAATAAAGCCCCTAAATGTATTAAGTTAGCTTTGTTCCACGTACGCGTCTGTTCTTTACCTACAAATAAGCTCAAGAACAGTTTAATTAACGCAAATGATGATATATGAGCACAGATCTAATCGAAGAAAGCTTTTCAAACAATTTTCATAAAATGTACATTTTATAGAAGCTCAAAACTACCAAAAAAATGCTATTCTATATTTTTTTATTGTTTGCCCCATCCGCTACGTATTAGCCCCCCATACGAAATGAGACGAGCAGCAAAGAAAACATAATTTTGTCGATTTTATGGTAGATCCTCCTAATAAAACAAGCTGAATTATTTATTTGACATTACTAATCATTCAATGAATCCATATATCTATCGTTATTATCACGCGCACCACGATGAGTCAATTGGGAATTCTTCCTTTTTAATTGAAATTTTAATGCTTACAGATGAAGTTATTTTCGAAAGTTCTACTTCGTTAAAAAAAAGTATTCAGCATTTGTTACTCCGTTGAATTTTCTACCCTACGATTTTGTCACATTGCTAGCTTACGCAAAAAAGTCTTTCCCAGCTGTCTCGGGTGGCATTTTATCCGATTCTTCAAATATAAATACTTAATCTAGCCGTACCTTCTGGTCGAAATTATTGTCATACAATTATAACATTAAGAACGGCCTATATAGTAAACTTGATATCCCATGATAACACAGTTCTCAGCTTATCATCATGCAGATGTCATTGTGTGTCACTTCCCATAGTTGTACGCCACATAAAAAAATGATCGCCTGGCAGACTTTGGGTTCGGGTACCACTTTCTGTCGAAGTTTTACCCCGTCCGACCATGAAGTCCTCCGAACTTCTAACTGATGCAGAAAGTTCTTGCATATGCGTGAACGGTTCTAGCCGCCGGTGATATTACCTCTTTATTTCGACCTCTGAATAAATCTGGCCGTAAGCATCAATCTTTAACATCGATTTTGCAGTAAAAATAGGAAATATGGCGCAGAACCAATGAACTGGAGGCTTAGATTACAATATGAGAATTATTGGTGCTGAGTTTTATTGCGTGTTCATGATGGCATCATGAGTGTCTTCTGATCGTTAACAAAGATCGTTCGATGGCATGTCATCGTACTCTACGAGCCCGTCCAAATTATGAATATATGATATGTAATTCCTTGATTTCAATATAATTTCCACCAATTCATATATATCATTCAGAAAGTTATATGAGAGTCTATTTAGACGGGAAAGGAGCATCCCTCAAATTTTTTTTCAGAACCTTTCATATTTTCTTCCGGTTTGATATTACGAGAATTATCTTCCATGAACAGGATTACTTCTGTTGTAGCAAATCAACTGCTCTCTGGCGCAGCTGTGGAGTAAAACATTAGAAATAATAATTTATCAAGTCGTTTACTTCTAATTTAAAGTACAGGTCTATTTATGATCTCAGCTCGAACTAATTACTCACATGAGGAGATATATCAAAATCGACTGTTTCCGATGTGAAATATATTCAACTTGACTGCCGAGGAACTGAATGAATAATCAATTAATAATCAATTAGAATCAGATAATGTTGGTCTTTGCTCGGACCACCATATTTGTTTGGTCCGCTCAGATTTCTTAGCAAAAGTATAAAGGCCTTTATGATTAGTTTCACAGAAGAAAAATCGTTAGTTTAATTTTGATTCAGAAAAAATAGCCCTCATTTGTTGCACAATGCTGCAAAAGTCGTTTTTTATGTCGGATCATTTTTATTGCAAGTGAAGTTAACTTTCAGCTGAGTCTCAATTATTGTACGCGACTTCCTTGGCGTTCTGTGCTAACATCAGGAAAGTTACATCGCAATTCAGTTTTTGAACAGCTTTGTGATGACGGCAGCTGCCAAGCTTCTTACTCCGTAGTCTGTGCCAACGAGCCACATTTGCATGAGTTATATGTTTTTCGTTGGAATCTGATGACAAACGCAGGACAGCAGGCCAACATTGTGCTCCTTGTTATTCGATTTAAATCGTTTAAGTCATGGCCAGATGGAGAATGGTTTAAAATGATTGTACTCAATTTTGCTTGTCATCACGACATGATGAGGTCGTCAGCTAAGCTGGCAATGCCGTCACGAAGCAGAAGCTAACAATTTACAGTCAAGTAAGGGTTTTGGGCAACATGGGTTTTACCATGATTTAAAATTAGGAAATTTAATTTTAACTTACTTCGTCAATCCCTTATCATATTCCACAACCTCCAAATATCAAGATATTTGATGGAAATATACATGAATGATAATTATCCAACACTTATGAATGGTTGAAGCTTTTCAATGTACGTAACGTCTACTATTCTTTTAACAATTATTAAGCATAGATTATTATATGCGACATTCCTCTCGCCACAAAATGACATGACAACAATAATTGCTTTTCGCGAGTTCTCCCGTCGCATTATTCAGAACAATTTCCTGTCATACGCTTCCCTTCAGCGCCGCTCAGCGCGATCGCTCCCCACATTTTTGAAGCTGTGTCATGTAGTCTTATAGGCTCCATCGTCATGCAAAGCGGCCGCTCATTATGTAGCGGCGCAAAGATGCGCTGCTTTGGACCCTTGATTATCGCCCGGAGAATGCGCGTGTCCTTGCTTTATCATAATAATGGCTAAGTGCGTCTTTGTGTTATCTTTGTTTGGGGCAATAAGCCTGATGAGCTTTATGAAGCGCTAACTCCCTCGTCTGCTCATTTTTACCAAGGAAACCAGCCCGCAGCTTGAAGGGATCTATATAGTGGTACGAATATTAGAATTAGAATTGGTACAATAAGCTACGGCTAGCGCTCATCATCCTTATCTTGCGCTGCAGTTGAAATTTACTGTGTGCGATCCATTGTTTCATTTGATGATTTATGAGAGCTGGGGGGGCTTCAAATGTGTCCAAGTTGTGATTTGATTTGCATTAAATAGCTTCTATCATGGTGCAACTTAAATATAGAAAAACTTTTTAATAGCTCCACTCAATTTTTCGATCTCTGAGACCGTGATTTTTATATCAATGTCCAAGTATTATAAATTGTCTTCACAAAAATCTAATTATCAGTTATTTTTTCTCAAAATCCCTCAAGTTCGTTCTTAATTCAGCATTGTGGTACAGCTACAGCTATCACTTAACATCGCCTGAGCGATAGGAAAAAATTTCAATCTCGCCGTCAATCTCTTGTGTAAATTGTAATGTCTATCGTTTATTTTCAAATTTATCTTGCCAAATATTTTCCGCTTATTTTCCCTTATTCTCCAAATATGACGCCCTGGTGGCGTGCTGATAGGCTTTTTATTCACGGTTCGAACTATACGCATGTAATGACAGCTTCGCATTTGAATTTTTCCACGCACACCAAGATTGGTGTAGCTAACACTCGGTACAAAAATAACGTGCTTAGGACCGACACATATTATTTTTTGTTGATGTTGAAAACTATGACGTAGCTAACAATACATTAAGCGGGATCAAAATGTTTCCCACGTGCTTACGTGCCAACTTGATATCACCCTTTTCTGCGCTTTTTTCCACGAACCAAGAGCCGCACCCCGGCGTGCTATGTTCCATTTTAATTTACGGGCTCAGCAGCATCAGAAGATGCTTTTAAAGTTATTTTGCCCTCGCACATGAAAGCAAAATTTCGAATTCCTAACTTTCACATATTTAAATTAAATATCAAAATAAAAATTGACCTAATAAATATCATAAATGCCAACCATGAATGTTCTACCATTCACATTCTTTTAACTTATTTCTTCCTGAAAACTGATGCTCTAGTAAACAAGTGCATGATATTTGCTGATTACATTACATTACTGCATAAATCTAGCTGCCGCACGAGACCACTTACGCCACATGCGCTTACAACGCACATCCCACGAATTTGACTTACGTATGTTTATTTGTAGAGTGTATATTGTAAGGTAATATAAATTGCAGAGAGATGATATGCCTGCGGTTATTGTTCAAAACTCTCTTGTATGTTACGTCGCTTTGAATAAGCGGCGCGTGCGTGGAACGCCAGTGATGCATGTTCGCAACTCAGCTTTAATGAAATGAAAAATAGAATGCAAATTGCACCCCGATACTGAATATCTGCATTTTAAAAATTCTTCATACATATTCAGCATGGGAAATGCACAATAACTTTGTATCCGAGAGTAGAGCGTTGCAGAGATCACAATACTGCTGCTGGAGCACAACTCGTGCTGCAATTGCTTGCATTAGGAGTTCCAAACAGGCACTCAGATGCAGCTCCAGCTGGACGCTAAGTGCAGATGTAATGCGGAGTATTTACACGATTTATCGAGCTTATGAGCACCATTTCATTATTAACACTACACACGTTTCCACGATATGATTATGGTTTTGCTTATAAACCACGGCCTATACTTTCAAAAAAGTTAAAAGATCGTAAGTTCATCAGCCAATCATTGACAGCCTTTCAAGCAAAATCCACCAATCACAGACAAGAAAATAGAGCGTCAGTACTTACGTTCACTTAGCGAATTTTGAAAGTATGGCCCCACAACGATAAACTTGTAATATTTTATTGCTGGGAAATGTTTCAAGTCAAAAAACAGACGATTGCAGGCAGGGTCCGACTTCATATAATCCATATTAAGGCCAGCAGTCATGGATGGTTTTAAAGCCATATTACAGTGTGTGACTAAACTTAAGACGATATTATGGTATGCAGTGCAGCTACAAACACGATCAGCGCCATCTCCAACCTGAGCTGATGCTCCCACGCAGGGGCTTTCCGTGAGGACAGCTCGCTGCTTATGTGGCCTTCTGCAGGCTTGTCCGTTAGGCCCGTTTAATATGGACTTACAGCTGGAGTTTTATTCTAGATTTGTGGACCGCAGTAATTGACGAGCGCTTGGTGAAACCCTGTTGGTCATAGCCACGCAGGGGCATGTCAAATATATTCAATGATGCAGTTTATTAAATATCAGTCTTTGCATTAAGCTCAATGACAGGATTTCCTCGTGCAGTTCACTAAGAAATGTTAGATGTTCTAGACAACCAGAAACAACTAATCAGCTGGATTTCAATGCACTTTTATACTGGAACTAGAACAACTAGGAAAAATTGACCGTACTCTGGTATACAAGAACCTTGCTCGTGCCTCATTTTCGACTTTAATTCAGTCGATCTTCTTTCTGCCATTTTGGTAGCTTCTCGCCCACTTAGTTGATTCATTTTATGCCGTTCAGATTCTCAGAGATAGCTTGAATGCTCCGCCAGACTTTAAAAACCTCTCATTTTGTGGAATTTGAAGACTTGTTGACCTTACAATTGTACATATTATTAGACAGCTAGCTGGAGAAACTGAACTCTAAAGAAGTTCTTATGAAAGTTGCATCGTTTCCGATCATACCCAAATATTAAGGCAAAAAACGTTTTTTAGAACTTAGCTGTCATGTCTATCAAGCATTCCGGGATGAATTTCTCAAAATTTAAGCCCTAAAGTTTGGCGCGTAATAATTTTTCTAAGACCATTTTGTGAACATTTAATTCAAGCAGTTGGTATATGAACAAGATAGGCGGAACAGGAATGAGCGCGTCAGTTTCCCTGTTACCTGCCAGGCTTAAGCTCGCCTATTCCTTCCGATTCAGAGCACGTCCACCGTGCACAGCTCGTGTCTGCATTAAATAAGTTTTGCATTCAAATCACAGTATGAAAACTGATTTCAAAAGAATTGGTGACTGCGAATCTCTGAAATGTTAAATTAAAAAGTATTAAATACCTACACTTCACTAATTAATTCCTCCGGTAAACTAATTCAATACCTGACTGCACAACTTCATTACCACTGTACTTCATTATGTACATTCATTAATGTCCCACTGTACATTCATTACCACCTGACTTTAGTTTACGATTAATATGAATTTTCTCAGTGTATTTTAATCGATCACTAGCTGATAAGATCCCAGTTACGTCACCTGAATTTTAATCGTATATAACTTCCAATGTACGAAAAAAAGTAATTGAAAAACTGTAATCACATACCGTAGAGTAAACCAATCTGAACTCAGAGGGTCTCGTTATCTAATTCAAGTTATTCTATTCTAGATATTATACGCTAAATTATGAATTGGTCAAGCCTAATTATTGCGCTCTGTCTTAATTTAAGATGGAATCAACATTCATTACCACGATTCATTGGTAATGAATTCATTCATTACCACGAGATTCATTACCACGCACTGTTCGAAAGCACTTTAGCCGCATTAACGCAAATCTTTTTGCCACTTTTGGACATTTTACCTAACAGACAATATGAGCTCATGCAGTGTTATTTCTGCCCAGCTGATGCCCCACACATTAGTTATAAAATTAGCCTAGTGAATAACAGAGTGGCCTGTGAACGCTAGAAATCTTTCTGGATAGCTCATTTACGTGAATTCCCATTGAAATATTGAGATCAAGAGAAGTATTTAACAGTAAAGTTACTCGAACAACAAGTAGTAGTTGCCGACGATTATCGGCCTCTGGGTCACTCGTGTAAACTTAACCTTGTGACCATTATAGTTTGTTGACAAGGTCATATTCATTTCCGCACTATTCCATCACTCAAATGTTTGCACAATACGCTTCACTAATTTGGCGATAAAAGTCCACTGATTTGAAGCATTGAGCACAAAAAAAAGCACGCACTTCACATCCGACGAGATCTTCCATAAGTGAAGGCATTTGAAAATCACGAAAACTGATGTAGACTCGATCGTATATGGTTACGCAATAGCGGAACCCAACAGATGTAGCTACGCCGCTCACATGCGCTAAACGGTGGCCGCAGAGCTGGTCGGCCTGATTTAAAGGCGGAATTTCTGTACTGTATGTATTCTTACATTTATCTTATGTAATGTCTCATCATTTTTTTTCGAAAATTTAATTATTGTGAAATTCAATTTACCTATGCTGAATAACAAAAGTTTACTCCCATCACATTTAACCCTCTTCCGCTGTTTTTTATTATTTTTATATTGACTTTTTCTAACCTTGATCAGCATAAATGGACATAAATGGATGACATAGCTTTCAACTTAAATTATACGTAAACTATTGAGTGTAGCAACCTGAGGACGTTTGTACGCAACAGAGAACATTTTAAAGTTGTCGTACGTGGTGGTAAATTATATGTAAACTATTGAGTGTAGCAACCTGAGGACGTTTGTACGCAACAGAGAACATTTTAAAGTTGTCGTACCTGGCGGCAACCATCAGTGCAAGTCATTTTGCGCTCACTAGAGCTTATCCTTTTTGGGAAGTACAAGGCTTGTGACAATATTGCTCCGGTTACTCATGTCAGGCGGTAGAGGGTTAAAGGACTATATCCTTGAAATTGTTTATGTTTCAGTTGAATAAGCTTTATTTTGATCAAAACCAATACTAAATTTACATGTTATAATCGTCCATTCATGTATTTCTCTCACGACATAATCAACAACTCGAATTATTGTGAAATTTTCACAGCGCTTTATTTTCCATTAATTAAGGCCGTGCATTCTGAATGATCTTCATTCAGTAATACTTTGCGCTCTCAGGCTCCTTCTATTATATTGGGCAGGACGACATAAAATGTAAGAACCACAAGCATTTTCAATGGCTTTCGCACTTCACAACTTTCAGCATAAGTTTGCGTAGCCAACGTTCTACTCTTATTTTATTTATGAATCCCAACATAATTTACTTGTCTTGATCTTTTCATGTTGAATAGTATCAATTTTAACCATATTTTTACTTTTGAGTATTTATTTGGGTTCAGCATTTTGTTTGTGTATAATTTTATTGGGCGTCAGCTGCTTGCTTTGTGGAATAATTATTGCTTTATTTCATGTTGAATATATCAGTTGTATCTTGTTTGAGATACACTTTATTTGAAACCTAACGTATGATTTCTTTCTTCTATGGTAGCAGCCGAGGCCTTCCAGCCAATTTGCAAGATTTTATTGCGAATATCTACCCTCGGCGATAAGTTTGCTGCCTGAATATAGCAGATCGTGGTAGTTTGAATGCATGAAACAGTGACGTATATTGATGTTTAGCTTAATTTCTCTTTAGTTTAATTAGGAAAACTTTTCAAACAAAAAGTTGTTAAGCTTATCTCAAAATATTATTTTGTTTAATGAGCTTAGAAGAAACACATTTGGAATTAATTCTCGTTCTAATCTATTCTCGAGTAACCTACCCCAAATTTTGTTGGCTTCCAGAGCAACTTCTTTTTGTACCGAGGTTAATAATATCCCTTAATTATATCACTTTTATATATAATTAATATCATCCATATTTTTTCCAGCATCAATGATGTTGTTTGGAGCAATTTCGTGCGCTTATATATCTAATGCTTTTCATGATGGTAAAAGTTCAATAACTTTTTCTAGACATTATCCAGAATAGACTCTTCATGTTTGCATATAGCCCTTCTTCAAGGTTACTTCTATATACGCCATAGACTCACTCAATATACAGGGCATGACAACAGACTATATTAATGCGTAGGTGTGACGAGAAGTATAAAGGTGAAGGTAGTCTTTAATGCAGATATATTTTAGGCATGGCAATTATGTAAGCTGGATACGAGATTCTTCCAAGGCAGGCACGGTATCTTTTTTCAGACACGAGAATGGAATAAGATATGTATGAGTCGTTCATACTGGCCAAGCCAGAAAAGGATAATCAAGATGAGGCATCAGTCATCACAACCTGCCTCCCATGTAATGGTGGTATATAAGTGTGACAATTGTCACTCTTATGCCTCCTTTATAATCTATACTAGGAATGACAATAGTTATACACAAACATAATAAATGAACACGTCAGGCTCCTTTATAGTATATATACAACACATCAGACTGGGCATTAGAACAGATCGGTCCCACTCGCCCTCCTGCTCACTGAAACATAAATCTTCGAGTCTGCCCACAGCACGCGTCACCACCGCCTGGTGTTAGACCGCCGCTTAGTATCCGCTCATCTGAGGTTTACGTGCCAATCTCTTGTCGTTTGTTACTCAAAAACATCATACCTAAACTACAGGCTCTAATGCCGTTCATGTTCTCACAAGCAACAATAACAATTAATGTTTTTTCTTTTGTTTTGTGCTTTCGTAGCGAGCGTATTCAAGCTATACGTATTTGCTATGCTTCTCCCATCAAGGCGCTTGCTATGTATCGTTCCACCCTTAGTTCTGGATCTACAAATACACATAAACAGTCATTAATGTCACTCGTTTTTAAAAAGGTTTAGAAATACAAACATTATGAGAAATCAAACTTTATGCGAAAACAGTTAGTTTTAATATTTATCTTCTTACTTCAAACCAACAAACTATGATTGTCTGATTTTCGAATGTGGCACTTTGATGCTTAATTTAAATTTTAACTCAGTTTATTTACACCACATTAATATTGTTATTAAATTGCGTTACATTGATCCAAAAAATTCACTTACTTGTATTCGTTTTCCCTACAGAACTCTTCGGTGCATAATGAGCTCTTTAATCTATATCATTAAAAAATAATACCTTTAGCTCAACATCCATCTTCTTTCTTCCAATTAACAAGCAAAGATCGTCTGCTTTCACTATATCGGAATTGTTTACATCATTGCATAATAGTTCACGATATTCGTTTTCCCAACAGAAGTGGTCGGTGCAGCACAACGTGTCTTATGGCGTGATCGTGAGCAACCAGTCGCTGGCGGTGCAGCGCGTGAGGCGCTCCCAGGCGGGCAGCTGAGGGCGACGCCCGCAGCCAACACCTCAACCTCGTCGTCCAATGTCAGTCTGCAGCACCGCACGTCATTAACCTTCAGTTTAGGGCTTGCAAATTCTGCACGTCAAGTGATCAGTTGGACTAATGTATATTTTGTTTGCTCTTAAACTTGAACGTTCATGATGAAGTAATTAAATAAATATGAGTAAACCAACATCAGTAAATTCGCAAAATATGTTATTAAAGTTCATACGATTGTTGAGGTTAATCAATTCATCTTTTTCTTACGGCTCTGTTAATTAGTCCATCAATTCATATTTTCTTGCGGCTTCGTTAACTAATCTGTTGACAAATAAATCTCCCGGTTTGATTTGTTGACAAATCAAATCGTCGTTGCAGCTACTTAAGTTAATTGATTCACTAAATCCATTTTCCGATGCTGCTCTATAAGTTAATTGGTTCACCAAATGCATCTTCCCTCACGGCTCCGTTAATTAATTAGTCCATCAATTCATCCTGCCGTGAGGCATCGTAACGTAATCGGCTCACCAATTCATCAATGAAAAGATAGGAAATATTCGATCATCTACCGTATACCCTTTGCGTAGCTGCTTTTTTCTCGTTTTCTTCCTTGGCTTCGCGCCGCAGTTCATCCAATTAGCTTGTCCGCATAAAAAGGACCGATTTCTTCTAGGCGCTAAAAGGAGCGAGAATCCACAAGCTTGTTAGCGTCAGATCAAACACCGATAATTTCTTGCCTCAATATCGATACCTCGTCTATCTCGACCTCTAGGAATTTTTTTTATCTTGAGTCTGTTCAACAAGATAACAAGATTCATATGTGTCTGTTATAGATAATTATTTCATTTAAAAATGGAGAATTTCTAGAACATTTGAATTTATTGATTGTTTCTTTCTCCGACGAAAAAAATAGACCAATGAAAAGACTCCTAATGGGACGGAAGAAAGCTTTGCACTTCACTTCTTGTCTGATCTCGGAGCTCGAGTGTTGATCTGACGCTACTTTTCGTTCTAATTATTGGAGGAAAATTGTACAGGCTTCTTTCGAGTACAAGCCATCAGTGTGAAGTTTTATTTAGCACGACTGAAGAGCTCTCGCCTCAATTGATGAGCAGGAAGGATGAGTTCTTCGGGAGCACAAAGCCTGTAGATGAGGCGACTCTTCTTCACTGGTCTGCATCGTCTTCGCAGAGATCGTCGAGGCCGGCACAATTTACGCTTTTTTTCGAGGATTGAATTAGCTGGTAATTACGCTCAGAAGGACACGCATGCCTCATGTTGGAAATTTTTGCTACCCCAGGGGCCGGATTATCAAATCTTCGTAACTTTTTGTACTTACGACAAAAAAGTTCTGTGGTACGTAAATACACCCTAATTTTGGCACTATCAAAACTTTCGTACGCCAGTCTTAGCTAAAAGCTTAATTTTTTTCCCGCGCAAATTTTTCCCGCGCAAATGTTTTTATAATACCACCACTAGTATTACGTTGTCATAGCAACGCCACTCGTAAGTCGATTTTGCGTACTTACGAAGTTTTTGATAATACAGCCCCAGAACTACAAGTAGTTGTGGAAAGGAGGCTTCCAGAATAGTTATCGATTCCTGCTGATCGTTGTTTCTTTCGTGGCCTTATTTTTACTTTTGATTCTTGAATGATAAAAGTTTGCAAATCTCATTTTCAATGTCGTTTCAAATTTTCAACAAAAAATTTTGGTTTTGAGGCCATTCTGCGACTGTTGTGAAGCAAATTCACTAATTTCGATAGAGTTGGGTAATTTTAAAATTCACGGCTTATATATGAAATCTCCTTTCAAGTAATTTTTTTATTTAACCTCTTATATTTTTCAACTACTCTTCACATGATTTAATCTCTGAATTTTCATATAGGCAGCAAATTTTGCAAAGCACAAAAATTAATTAATTTTTATCCGCACGTCGTTTGTAAGCGTGAAATTCTAAAAAAATCCTTAGGTTTATTTGTCAAATTTTTTCAGTTCTCCCAAGCCGAAGACCAGACGCGCGTGTACGGCGCGGCTCGTGAGGAGACCATCACGGTGTCGTGTCGTCTGGATGCTTCGCCGCCCGTTGTGGCCTTCAGCTGGCGATTCAATAGCAGCGGCGACGTCGTCGATCTCAAAGACGAATATGTCGCGTCTGATGGCCTCAGTTCTCTGCTGCAGTACACAGTCAAGTCGGAACTAAATTACGGGACCCTTTTGTGCTGGGGTAGTAACGTCCTAGGAATGCAACAGGAGCCTTGTGTCTTTAGAGTTGTGCCAGCTGAACCTCCGGATGCGCCTGATAACTGTACCTTCAGAAACCATCCCAATGAAACGTTCTCTGTCATTTGCGAGGCTGGATATGATGGGGGTCTGAAACAAGAGTTTGTGGCTGAGGTCATTGACATGCGAACTCGAAGGTTATTGCTGAACATCACCGAGACGACCACTCCTTACTTCCAGCTCGTAGGTCTCGCGCTTTGTGGTCAGAATATACGCCAAGAACTCCAAATGCCGCCGCTCAGCAAAGAAGATCATGCGAGGCTACACTGACAGAGATTCCACAGAGCGACACATAGCCCCCGTGATGGGCCAGCCCTCGGCAAATAACTTCTCTGACGTGCCTATCGCCCAAATTTTGGGATGCGTCGTTGGTATCCTCGGGAGTCTTGTCTTGATAGCATTGGTCACCGTGCTCGTCGTGCGCCTCAAGAAAGATAAGAAACGGCCGTCAAAAAGTAAAGTTGTTGCCGCTGGAACTAAAGATGAGGAACTCAACGGTACATGCTATTATAAAGTATGCATTTTTTTATTTTTGTCCTATTGAAAATAAGCATATGTATAATTTATTCTACGTCATTGGCATAATCTAGTGAAGCGACACTTATTCATTCTAATCAAAATTAGGCTGCATGGACGTTGAAACTTTAAGAATGAAAAACTTTACACATCTTTGCATTCCCTTTATTCTAAATTCTCGATGCGAAATAAAAAATGTACACCATGACGGTTCTTAAACTGAATTAAATGAAACAGTTCCTTTTCACCGAACTTCGGATGAGTGCGTTGCTTAACATAAAGAGTAATTAAAAGCTCTGTGAACTCCACGAGATAGCCATCTTTATAGACTGGGCGTTACAATGAGAACTTATAGTTGAAAGAGATCCTTACCTTCTTTGCTCGCATTTCTTCAGATAATTGTTAAACGGGGGCATCTTTTGTTCGAGGTGCTCTCATAAGCTCGCGTGACAGAGCGGCTTAGTTATAAGGGAAATTGCGCAGTATTTAAGGCACGGATAAGGGACACTGGATGCCTAATGGGGATTTTTTATTTATTTATAAAATTTGATGCGCTTTTCGTTGCTGAATGGCGATTGCTGTGCCTCTTAATATTTGGGAGCATTAATTTTTCAACTAAACATTTTTTATATCTAAACTATTTGCCTTGAAACGTTTCTCTGAGAGTTTGTTATATTGTTATAATCCTTGTGAGTTTTCAAGTGGTGCAAACTCACAAGGGTCCGTTTGATGGAAAAAGTACATATTTTCTTTTAAATAACCTATTCAAAAACTCGATAACTGAATACTGCGCAAACCAGTAAACAGATGTAAAATTACCATGAAAATATATGACACTTAAGTAAAATATTTTTTGCTGAATAAGTCTTTAAAAAATAATTTCAATGGAATCTTAAAATTATTGAGTAGTATAGGCTGAGCCGTAAATAGTTGCTTTATTTGCATGCTTTATCAATAAATTTACATGATTTATTTATAAATATACATGCTTTATTAAATCATGTCCAGTCGGAAGTCCTGTCTACAGTCATAGTCAAACGAATGCGCATAAATCAATCTTAGAATTGACGCTTTGAATTGGTCATTGTATATAGCCACCTTATCCGTGTATATATCGGCAGCTGCCAATTAAGATGAATAGTAGGAACTCGTTCACTCGTGCTGATGTTACCGTCCAATGCGATCATCTGGCTGCGTAATGCAGGGATTGGCATTACCTTGATTTTATTGGTTGAATGCATCCATCGACAGATCAATATACAATATTACAAATATTGTGATAAGCAATTTAAACTGCACCAAGACACATATTATATTCAATCTACCGCTCATCCATCATTAGGCGCTCGCGACCGCTTATAGACCTCGATCTAGTATCAAAAACTGCAATCTTGCTCAGCAGGGCTGGTATGTTCTTGTGTTATTTGTATTGCCGGCTCCAGGTCACAAGTCGAGATGGTTTTGTTTTCTGATGCAGGTACGGCGGACGACGACACGCGACTTACAGCAATACACGCAAGTGAGCCTATATAGGACCCCTTCATCCTTCCTACTGTATAGGACCCCTTCACAGTATAACAGTGATGTAAACAGTTTAACGGAAAGAATTAATATATGAATTATGACAGAAGAATAGAGGAATAAATTAAATCATACCATCTACGTGCTAAATTGCTGGTTCATTAATGTTTTTAATCAATGCATTTAAAGTCAAATGTTCATTTTTGCAAGCAAAATTCGCTGGCTTTTCTTTGTACTAAAGGTTCATAGAAGCTTAGCGTTCGATTTTATTTTCTTTCATTTCACCAGTGCTGACGCGTTGACTCGTCTTTGCCCGCCATGTTGTGAGAGATCACCAAAAATTAGTACCTTTAGCAATTATTATTCATTGCATGATAGTCAATTTTCTCGAAGTCGCAGAATGCAATTTAGAAACATAGTGAATCGACATGCATTTTTCCAACCTTTATACCGCGACATTTGTGGACTACGTTCTCGGCGTATTGTTGGACTGAAAGTCGAGAAGTTTTTATAAGTATTCTGCTATGAACAACGGAATTGTATGGTGTTTTGATTTATTCATATATCTCGACGTTGTAAATATAAATGTAACCATTAAATTTAGAATGTCCAATTTCGTTGTTGAAAGCAACAAAATAATGTATACAAATAAATCATTCCAGCGTCAGCTAATTAGCGATGCATGTCAACCTCAATTACTTTTCTATTTTTCTAAATATCATTCTGATAAATTACTCCAGAGCCGTGATGTTTTGCTTTTAAATTTATTTTGAATAATGACTCTTGAGTTATCACCTGTTAAAGCGTGATGAAAAATTCGTTCTAAGCACATCAACGCTATTACTCTAGTCTTACATTCAAGCCTAGACTACTTCAAAGAACTTTTATTATTTGAAAAATTACAGGAATCCATACTTTGGTATACAAAAAAGATACGAACATTATTTGGAAATCTTGAGAGAACCGGTGTCGTGCGTATAATGGCAGGTTCTGGTGCCATGTGGTGAAACCTACAATCATTAAAATACTTTATTGCACATCAATCCCCTAGGGATTTATTGCACATCAATCCCCTAGGGATATCATTACAGACTTTCTGCGTAAACTGGGATACGTAGCACATGTTCACGTGGCACACAGGTAATTAACAGTCTTCGTTCGCACAGCTACGTTACACAACAGGTGACGATGTCTTCCTCATCAAGTCCACGTTCTTACTGCTCGTTCCTAATCCGCAATCACTATTCTCGCTTCCAATTTTCTCTAAAACATTCTTACAATACTAATTCAAATTAATTACAAATTTACAATACCTATATATTTAATAGAAGCCTTATATTCTAACAGTAAAATGCAATTTAAAAATTTTAAATTTTCAGTAAAATGCAACAAGCCCTCTACACCGGGAGTGCGTTGCTCCCAGCGGACGGACATTGTCTGCTTGGCGTGCAGTCTGTCGCCTTCCTGTGATCTCTGAAAACGTTTCTTGTGCGTCTTTTGGACGCGTAGCATAGTGAGGTGAATAATTGAATTGCGCCGAGAAATTATTCTGTCTCTTAGAATATTCAAAGGTGAAATGACTCTGGATCTTGGGATAATCGAATTTAAAATGGTAAAAGATTTTTTATGCCGTTTTGTATGCCATATGATCCATAATTCCATGTTTTATTCGATGATTGACCTGTCAAAAGTTATAATTTTTCGTACATCATTCGCTTTGCTTCTTGTTGAAGGTCTATTCAAGTTTTTTTTATAGTTTTTCAATTCGATTTTACTGACATTTACTCCAAAATACTGAATTTTAAATTATTGTGAATGGCTGAGAAAACGGGAGCTATTGACTCGTTCATCCGCTAATATTTCAAATTAACAAGATAAAAGATTAGTTAATAAATATGAAAATTTGAGTCACATATGAATTAAATAAATTCAAGAATCATTAAATCAACATATAATGTCTTCTTATTCATGACGCAGATGGCCCTTGGTCAGGTGCTATACCCTGAATTGGTCTACCAGATCCAGGCCCACCAGTACTCGCCAGAACCTCATCAGGCTCTCATCGTGTCTGCTGATGGGGTGGATACTCCTTGCAGTCCAGTTTCCCGACGCATCAATCCCAAAGAGTATTACGATTCACTGCCGTATCCTCCGACTGCGTATCACGTTCCCATCTCCATACCACTGAGTCAGGCTGGCTCGCTGATGTATACGATACCTGGACGCTCGAGCATCAGCAGTGATCAGTCACCTGGTGATTCTTTGCAGTACAGCGACACAGAGATGTCCGATAGCTCTTCACTAAGATCAAGAATTCGTCACTCAAGCATGCCTTCTGGCGCGTCCGCAGCCAGTTGTCTTCTGACCGTAAGCCCTGTGAACCCTGTTTGTGTCACGAACGCCACTCCTATTAGTCGTGGTGTTGGAAGCAATGGCAATAAAAGAACAGTTTTCCACCGTGCGTGCTTCTGAATACGGATATAAAGTGTAATCAGGTGAACATGGAGTTAAATCATCATTAGCTAGACCGGCCACCACTAAAAAATCTGTAATTATCCCATTGTCATTAATAGAAAATCAGAAGGAAAGTTTTGCTATTCAGAAAAATCCTTCCAGAGTACGCAGAGACGTATTTTTAGTTTTTCTTCAGTGGATGTATCAACGGGAATCTAATGGAAAAACAGGGTGAATAAAACTACCATCACAGTGAATTATCATTACTATTCGCTTTTATTCAATTTAGTATTTATTACAATATATATAAAGCTGCTATTATTTTACAGCATTTAGTATATCTTTTGTCTCATTGCTGCCTCTTCTGAAGATAATAATGTAAGGGATGTTTGAAATTGACTTGATGTATTTGCCATCAGTCGTCAACATATCACCACAGATTCGTATTAGCATAGCTTGATCAGTTGTCTCTTCTGAATCACGAATCATGTTATAACGACTTTTCTGTCGTAATGAATAGGGGTCAAATCATAAAAAAACATATCAGTCATGGTCTTATCAGTCACGATAATCATGAATAACGAACGACAAGTGCTGCTGGATGTATTCATCACGCGCTTATTGCGATGTTCTGTTCATCTGGCGTATATTGAGATTTATTTTCGTTTGCCTGGCAACAAATAATCTATGTGCATGAAACTTCATTAATTACGAAAATTGTTCGTCTTGAAAAGAATACCATTAAATATATGAGAAACAACGCTATATATATGGTCTCGAAACTGTTGTGTTTATCATGCAGGACTACTGGAGTCAACACGGTTCCTATTTTGAAAATATACCTAGTCATTGTTTGTTGAATTGTATGAATCTTTTTTGCTGATTCTGTTTGGAATTTTGTTTTATTTTCGCTGAAACAAGCAGTTAGTGAAAATTATTTCTGAAAACAAATATTTGAATATCATTTGATATAAATGATATATAAATATTTGAATTCATTTGATTGAAATTTTGTGCTTTTTCTGCGAATTGAAGGGAACATTTTCCGCCTTGATAGAGATTTAATCTAATTCTTAATTCACTTCATGGGCAATCTTATTTATCCATGCTAATGGTAATTCTCGAGTCCAACAGCGCCAAGTCAGGTCACTAATATTGTTCCATAGTTGGATACATGAGACAAGAACGGCAAATTAAGCATCGCAATTAGTGGTTAAATTTCACTCGTTTCATATACTTATTAACTTTATTTACCTCATGACTTCACTACGACGTGCTATTATTAACATTACCATTTGTATGGATGTTAATTTGCACCTCGAACATCTGTTACTTGCAGTGGAGCTCATATTAAAAATCTTTGGTAAAATCAAGGTTCTCCTTTATTATGAACGCATAATATGGAGTACAATTATATCATCTAACTTCCAAGTTAATTTATATTTCAAAAAATTTTAGCGAAAATTAAATTGATAAAAGTGTACTCAAAGTTGTTGATGTAAAGCTGCTCCCGACGTCGTAAAATACTTCCATTGTCATTCCATCAATAAAAATGTTCATGCCTCTGGTTTCAGTCGCAAGAATTTCTCCCCTCGCATAATTAGTTTCTGCGCATTTTAATCAAATGTAAAATATATTTACATCGCTATGACGTCCCTGTCGCTAATACAAATTGAGTGATATTATTTGTTTATTCTTGTTGGACGTTTTCATTTATATTAATTCTAAGCTTTATTCGACTTTCATCTAACGCATGAACGCCATAATTCTGCTAAATATATATTGCACTACTTCTCATTTCTTATGAATTATTCCATGGAACATTCGCTCGGCATTGTTCAGCGTTAATTTCTCGTGTTTTCATGATAGTGAGAAAAATGTAAGGAATCGTTCCTCATATATAAGATATGGTTGTGATAAAATGCCTTTGCTCCCTTATCCTCTATTTTTATAGTAATATAGTGTAGCTGGAGTACTTTTTTCTGCATCCCAGGAATATTTGGTCGCTTGTAATGCTCTGCAGGAGCTGATTTCTTTTTCTGCTTTCGAGATATTCGAATATGTTCACATTTTTGCGACGATTCCCAATCTGACTGGTATTTCTGTCTAAATTAAAGACGTATAATAGCAGTAATAGATTTCAGATGCCCTGCTCTCCGGAAATAATACAGCCTTAATTAGAATTGAAAATTTCATTTGCTTATAGCGTAAAGATGACTTGGATCTAAATCTAATATAACTTTATTATAAGTTACGTATTATAGATATTTGAATTACTAAGTTGGCCGATAAACTTCATCTGAACTAAATCACGTCTTCTGTACGTGGGGTCGGGCCCAGCTTGTACTTTTCTTTGTTTGTTATTAATAAAATTACTTGAACAGAATCGGATCTTGAGTTTAGAATCGGAGCCCATATTCTAATATAAAGTAACTTCTATGAATATTAATCTGCAGACTAATGGTCATAACGGCGCACTAGCACCAATAATTTTTGTTAGCTGGAACTCACTTTATTAATTTGAAACTCGAACATAGCCTGCAGAACAGTCGAAATAAATAACCATACATTTATTTTATATTATTGCCATAACAAAATTTGGGAATGGGGGTATGCTTAATTTAGCCTTTGCGGCGTATCCGCCAAAGTTGGGTTAGAGTTATTCCGGGTCTGCTTGGCCACCCGATCGTAATCAGCTATACCAGTTAGAATCGTCTCACCGACTTTATAGTCTCCTGAGAGTATGGCAAGTGTGGGAGCGCAGCTGTGGGTCAGAAAATTGACTCGTAAACAGGCCCTGGGCCCAACGCCAAACATCAGCATGCAATATATATACATAGCCTCAGATCAATGAGTTGTGGGTAACTCCGGCTAACAGTAAATCCGCTTTGCACAACACAGCCACTGCTTCACAGAGCCGGAGCCCAACTGGCCGGAGCGCAACAGGCCCTCCCGCAACAGGCGACGCAGGTTAGGTTAGGGTAGGTTACGTTACGTTAGGAGCAGCTGTTGCGGTAGGGCCTGCTGCGCTCCGGCCAGTTGGGCTCCGGCCTGTATGCGCTCCGGCCTGTGACTGAACGGCGCTGTTGTGGTGGGTGCTTTGTGTCAAAAGCCGTGAAGATGCCCGGCTGCGTTACGCTCGGGAAGGTATATGAATAGCACTGTGGACTTGGGCTATGCTGACCTCTAGCTATCCACCCGCAAGTGTTTGCTTGGCCAAGCCTACCGCGCCTGCAAGCTGCCCAGACACTGCACTTCAATCATCGAGCGCAAGGCAGTGGGCAGGAGAAGCCTTTCGGACTCTCATGGGCGAGCTTGTCAGCACCTGCAAAACTGAATACAATAATCCAGGCTGTGCCCGTTCGCATGCGTGCATGCGTACGTGTTTGTTTTGAACGGTCGTGTTTCGTCAGCATTCTTTTTCGATTGCTTAAATTTGCGATTTAAACAATCATATAAATTTCAAAGTTGCATCTGTTTCTGTTTAATGCTTTAATTCTTATATAAGCCAATGGAGTATATGTACAGTTCGAATTAATGGTGGTTCAATGGGATTAGGATGGCGGCATGTGGAAACTGTTTTCATTGTCTTTACCTCCGGAGCCTTTGCATTGTTCTAGTTGTGACTAGAGGTTGGCAGCATGACGTGCCTGCTTCAATCGTGGGCTGCTTCACCACCACCACGTCACCGTCAGGGGCCACTTCAACCTCGGGAATCTTAAACTTGCTTTAAGTTGATTGTGGCACGTATGCATGCTTCCGTACCGTGTGTTGGTGTGCGAGCTCAGGGGAAGCCGACTAGCTAGGACCGTAGATTGTTAAGTTTAGTATTCACTGTCAACGCTGTGATTCAGTCTAGTATTCACTGTCATCTTTCGTTTCTAATTTAGTCTATTGATAGTTTCCTTGAGACGCCTTCAGGTGTCTGAACTTGAGAAAGTTACCTGCTCATAAACTTCCTATATTGTTAATCATAATGTTAGTTATTCATAGTAAAGAAAATAGAAATCTTCTTCGTTTATTTGTCCTTCCTTCCGACTACGGCCTTAGAGGGTGCCCCGACAAAACTATTAATTTACTAGCAACAAGTTAAATTGTAATAGAATTTTTTCAATAATTCGACTTGATATAATGTGAGGTCCTGCTAAACGGTGCTTTTCGGAAAAAAATCCAATTGAGTTCATGCCAGGAGCTAATTCGTTTTCCTCTTGTATTTTAATTGACAAGCAAATGTCGATATTCATGTCCAAGAATTTTACGATCATTCACTAAAATTATATCTTCTCGCCTTTTTGATTCCATATCATATGGAGTTTGACAAGCCAACCATATTTTAGCTCTGTACACATATTTCTTTCTGACAGTCGCAACTCCAACTCATAAAATTAACTAAATTCTAGGTCTCTCTAAAAAGACTTCTAATTTTGAATGGGAATAGTGCACTTTTTTACCATCATTGCAAGTAGTTTAGTATTAATGTCACTTATTTGCTTAAATCGCAAGTTGACTAAAAATTTAAAAGCAAAGAATAGTTTATACCAGTTTATATATATATATAATAAATACCAGTTTCTTTAGTTTTTGTTCATTCCGGTTCAAGTTAAATGGGCTTCAAACATTATTATACAGAGGTTTTCGCATTTGCTAAACATACCAGGCTATGCATGCTGAATTTGAATTTTTAAGAAATATTTTCTCGCTCAATGGTTTGTGAATAGATAGGTTTTTATGCCCTATTACTTGTAAATTTAGGTACTAATTGTGTTCTGTGCTTTCAATTGTATTAACTTGTGACTTTCTATGTATGTTCTAGATTCTATGAACTGACGATGGAGCTGGACTCCGAAACGTTTTCTATAAAGATATGAATTTTTGTGGACTATTCTTTGCTTTTAAATTGCAAGTAGTTTTTATTAATGATCACAACAAGTGCATTGCTATTTGGATAACGTCTCGCTCATTTCTCCACATGCACCCTAGTCATTCAACGCTGATGCCGCTGATACGACACAACATCCTGTCTTCCACGCGCTCAGCGCACTGAATCAACAGGTCACTAACGGGAGCTTGGGGTCTCCTGCTGAAGACCACCACTGCCCTGGATGTAATGGACGATCATGATTCTTGCCTTCAGGAACGTAGCCTTCAACACTTAAAACCGTCCGTATCTAAGCCGTGGGTCGAACCAGCCCTCGGTCGAACGGCCACTCGACGAAGAACAATAAATTTTGGAAAAGAACTTTGCTATCTGAAATCTAACCTTAGATACGGTGAACGTAAAATTACGTAATTTAACGATGCCCGGAAGTCATATTCGATCCGCGGCCTAGTGGTGCACGGCAGGTTCTATATGCCAGGCCGGAGGTGGACAAAGCCGAGTGGTTCACGGATGATTGGTGGATGTCCGGAGAGATCCAAGGCGTTCGATTCAGGGCTTGTTGGTGCACAAAATTCGTGGTGCACGGCTGCGCTCCCGGAGCTTGGAACAGCAAATTCAAAGCCTCTGATTGGTCAGTTAGTCAGATGGTTTTGATAATAGCTTTACAGATGAGTCTTGCGTACGAAAGTTGTGATAATGCCAAAATTAGGGTGTACTTACGCAACACGTATCTTTTTGTACGTACGTATAAAAAGATACGAAATTTTGATAATCCGGTTCCAGATACCTAGTGTTGGGTAGGACAGATTACGATGTAAGTATAGTGTTGTATAGTAGTATAGTATAGTTAACGCCTATAGTATAGGCGTTGAAGAATAGGCATATTGCCGATTCATGTACTTTTCTTGAATAGTTCACAGATCTAAAAGACTTATGATCAAATCGTTTCAACAGACTAACGGAGGTTTAAAATTTTTCTAGACTTTCAGTTGTTCCGTAGGGGTACTGCATGAGCATTCTAAGAAAATATCTTCTGTAATTCTCTCGCATATCACAATTTGGGATCCCATAGTGAAAAAAAATGGTTAAGGCTAGCGAAAATTCGCGATTATCTGCAGTTTTATCGAGTAATAGAGATACAAGCAAAGCTTTCACGGCTGATGCGGAAAATGGCTCATCAATATATGAAAACTATTCTTTTAAATTCTTTTAAAATATAGCAATATATTATAAAATGTATTTATTTAAGATATAGTATCTGTATTTCTTTATGAAACTGAACAATAATTATTATCGTAAGCATAGTGATGGAAGGAAAATTGCATTGATTGTCCATTGTTGTCATCAGTGCGTATAAAAAATTCTTTAGCAGTAGTAGTGACATCGTATAGCGCGCTGCGATGAGGCTCTGAGAGTGGCGCGTCATTCTTCCACCGAACTGCACATGAGGTGAGAGTAGAATAATCTCTCAACAACTTCCCGCTGGTAATATATCGATTGCATTGCTGTACTGGGTATTTACATATCTGTATTTTAGTATGTCCTCTATGATTGTAGATGCTTAAGGTTGCATAGAGTGAAATCAATTCATACAACAGAAAGCTCAATTATCAATTCATATAACCGAGCGATTCTGAAATTCCTAGGTATGCTTTTTGTTTCCAGGGAGTCACAGAAACAAGCATTGAAAATTAATCACGTATAAATTCGATTGCCTCTCCCTTCCTCTCACTGCGCAGGAAAGGATTTCCTATAATACATACGGTACGACAATTTCTATTAAAAATTGGGAGAGTGGCCCCAGAACCATTGTTCTAGAGCCATTCATTGTTCAATGGCAAAGAAGAGTTTCAGTGCTGAGCATTTTCCCCGGATCAGAATTAGAGTTTATTTCCTCATTAGCAAATTAATATTTTAATCGTATGAGTCTTGTAGTTAACCAAACAGCATGACGCAGCTATAACTAATTAGAACATTCGAGGATTGACGTCTAATGCGTAAAAATCTTATAACACTGAGTTTCATAAGGTTCAATGTCATTAGACATTATACAGTATACTCGTACTTATTTACTGGGAAATTAAAACAATTTCATTTTAAATGTATCGTTTAAATTTCAGCCGGAGTGTTATTATTCAGAATAAATTTAGCATTTCGATCAGAACACAAGGTTTCCAGAATCCGAACAAAAGATTCTCAATATAGTATATTCCGAATTTAATGCGGATTCTATTCAGACAAAAGTCACTGAAGGAAGCTTCTGCCGTTACGGAGAGCACTGTTACATTTCGGACTACAGCCGTACAAATGCTGCATAATATCGACGAGGGAGCGTACGTTCTCCGTTGTGTTCGAGTCTGTCCCAAAATATGAATATTCAGCGCTTATTCTGCGTAAATCGGGCTACAGAGAGCTGACCAGTGATCGACATGCGGGGTTAAGCCGAGAACCACTCGTAACGCCCCATTGTAAATTCGTCTGACTCAATACCTGAATCTAAAACTTCATTTAATTTAATTACCATTATTTTTTAATCAAACTCGGCATTAATAATCAAAGTAAACTTCAAATTCATTCGTAAAAAATTCGTTAGATTTATATCGAACTTTGTATGAAAAACAAAATCGTTGTTCAGCTTTGCATAACAACATGAGTTTTTGCAAGGGATTAGAGCGTCTTTGGGTGCCTGCACGGCTGTATTCTGTTGCTTCTTCAGGGAAAATCAACCCTAATTGTCATTGATACAACAAGAACTGCCGATTTGGAGGGGTAAAAATGATTTATCGCTTGAATCAACTGCAAAGGAAATGCTTAAAAGATGATGCGACACTTTTGAAAAATGCAAATACTCATAGGATTCTCCAGCTGCTTTTCGATCTCAATCAGCAGGAGTAAATAATCTAAATATCTTCTTTCTTACATTATAGAAAAATCCCCCCAAAAAAAACGACAAAGTACCGTAAAAGACTGAAGGACAGCAGCTGCTTGTATATGAATAGATACGTATATATAATATATAAGTTTGATTAAAGACCAAAGAATATTTTTAAAAATGATAAAATAATTAATGTTAATAATTGAAATTTTTTATAATATATATCATTTTATGAAGAATAAAAATTTTTATCAATAAAAAATTATTTATAAAGCACGCTCTGGTCTTTAATCAAACTTGCATAAAAGAAAGCTTCTGCAGAATTACACCAATATATACATATAACTATAGCATCGAAATAGTATGCTGTCAAATGGGAGCAGCTGCGTCATTAAATCAAAATATTGATAACAATTCGAATGCTGCAGATCACAATCAAGAGTTGCGGGCATTTCGCCTGCGCTTCAAGGCAGACCCAGAATAATTTCAAGCCAGTGTAGCGACTCATTGACAGAAGCCTAGCCGGTATCTGAATTTGTTAGGCCAATTTACTCATTTTTTTAGTTTAGTTGTAGAATGGGTAGAAAATAAAAACCTTTTAGTTATTTTTATCGCATTGAATCCTTTGTAAATTTTAATTTCACCGCTAGTAAATTGACGACTTTTTCATTAATAAAGTATACTTTACTACACGAATTTCATCCTAATTTCCACTTCAATTTTAAACAATAATTTCACTTTCTGTGGCTAGTTTCATTTTTACGATTCTGGCTCCGATAAATCTTCAAATTACAGTGCAAATAGAGAAGCAAACTATAATATTAGGTATGTTACAATGACGTCGCCGTTTCTGTCGTTAATTTAAAAAATTTTCTACGTTGGCGACTATGACCTCATTACATTTGCGTTGATTCAATGATAAATAAATTCAAAGGTAATTTCTAACACATCCCCTTTATGACTCAATCAATAAATAATTACATTCTTGCTCAAATTTTGATGAAAACGACATTCATGGCTGCATTACGTCACATTTCACGACGCAGCAGTTTACTGTCCACTGTGTTAGGAAAAGCAGTATACGTACGCGAAACCGTAGCTTGCAGCACCTGCAGTATACAGCGCTGTAAGCTCCAAGTACCTGAATTCCGCATGTAATGTATACACATCAATAGTTGCGGTGTACCGCGGTGTCAAAACTTTTTACAGACCTAGACGCAGCAGTGCACAAGTCTGGCAGTTACAGCACAAGAATCATCGACAGAGCGCTGCAGAACCACATTAATTGTTTTCTTCGTTAATGCTGACTGACCCATAGGCATGCAAATAATCGGGCATGTTTCTTAAGTAATAATAAGTTGACAAGCCAACGGCTGCTCGTGACTATTCGCGACCTCTCGTCCATCACAGTCTGTTATATAAGAGCGCAAACCGAACCTCAAACAGGGACGATCAATCACCTATCGCTTGCACATGATCGCCTTCTGCGCTCTCAAGCGTGATTAAAACACTTTTTTTCTCTGTTGTAAAATTTATGCAGCTGTTTCTGCAGCTTTAGTATCGTATAAATTACAGCAACTGCATTTTTACCTGCCATTGAAAGGTCAAAGCTGGCCAAAGCTGCTAACAGGGCTTCTGCGGTTGCACTTGCATCTGCTTCTTTGGCTAAAAAGTCGTACGTTGTCTGAGAACACGAACTGCAGCTGTTTCTATATTAGCTGCAGTTATCGCAGTGCAGCCGCAGCATTGCGCAACTTGGTTGATATGGCACAACAGCGGCCGAGGAGAGCAAGGAGGGATCTGGCGAAACGAGGAGAGAGAAGGGAACACTAGAAAAGGAACTAGAATAGAATAGAAATATCGGCACTGAAGAAATAGGCCTATGGCCTGTTTCCGATTCTTGTACCTTTTGTTACTTGATTCCACAAGGGATCTGAACTGAAGGAGAAATAATAGAAATGGGTTAGAAGAGAGAAAGAGAGAAAGGCGAGTGGGTGGAGTGACAGATATATGAGAAGGAACTAATGGGAGAAGCATGAGAGGTAACAGAAGCAGTGTTAGGAGCAGAGCGAACTGAGATAGGAGATACAAAACAGAATAAAGGAAAATTAAACTAATAAATGTTCTGCGCTTTGAGGGGGAATTGGCTAGTAATTTTCGGTATTCTATTTTTTATTTACGAGCGACGAACCAGGAGGAAAAAAGGCAGCAACTTTTGCTGCCTGAAGGAATTATTTGAAGTAAAAAGATGTCCATGAATTACCCTAAGGAAGAATTATCTTGAACGAAAATAGGAGAATTATCTCCCACTAAGGAGAAAAATAGCATAAGCCAAAGAATTTAAAAATGATGAAAATTATTAGTATCAGAGCTAATAACACGAAGGAAAGGACTAATATTGAAAATTTACTTGGAAAGAATAAAGTATATGCATCAGAAGAGATAATATGAAGCACCGCAGTGTTATGATCACATTTAATAGAGAAAGGTATCCGAGGATTAGAAATAAAATTATTATTAATAGAATAAAATATGTTATAAAAATAATAACAACAACAAAAATTGTTTATAACCTATGTTTTTAACTAATAAGTGAAAAGTCTTAAGTATAAATATCATTAATATTAATATAAATTTTCAAATTGATAAAGTTAGAACTGATAATGAAATAGGTAAAGGATTAGTATAAAAACTAATAAAAACGATTAATAATTGGAGCATTGATGATATAACTAGTAAACTAAATTATTTCAATTATTAAGGGGACCGACTACCATAAAATTTTCACTTGTGGCGTTTTCCGTTTTTTGAGCTCATCCTAAAGCTGAAATTCTGCTCTTTGCAATGGTACCACTGCCATCGCTGTACGCCAATATTTACGTTCATGACGTCTCATTAAAGGGAAGCGGGTGGGAGAGTTCTTTAACTAATTAGATATAAAGTAATTAGCTGCTGAAATCTTTGAATATAGTTTCTACTTGAGTTGTGCTGCAGTTACATGCTTAGTCTCATCTTAAAGCTGACATTCTGAGCTTTCCAACGATACTACTGCGATCCATGTACGGCAATATTGACGCACACGGCCGGGCTTTAACGGGGGGCGGGGGATGGAGTTCCTTCAGTAAATAGACCTAAGAAAATTAGAGCGGCAAGACTACATATATTGGTGTATCTGGCATCTGAGCTCAGTTACCCTCCTAACTTTGTACGGAGGGGTTTGCTACAAGTTGCTGCTAGCATCCTTGAGTGGATTAAGCTACAGGAGCCTGTTATAGTTTGGTATCCATGCTACATTGAGTGCCTATTTCGAGGCGCGCGGGACTTTGTCGCGCCGTCCTGAAAAGTTCAACTTATTGTCACGGAAAACCTATCTCCTCCTACAGTTTTCAAGCTACAGAAATGAGACATATACCATTCGTAAAGACCATACCTATATCGAACTGAAGAGCACTTTTTTGAATTTCAGTCTGGTTCGTTTTTTATATAGGGGAGAAGGGGGGGAGGGTGGAAAAATGAGAAAAAAGGGAAAAACGGGCATTAAAAAAAACTAAGGGGAAAATAAGAAAAGTGCTCATCAAATCGATAGGGATGGTCTTTACAAACCGAATGATACGTGTCTCGATGTTGTAGGATGATTTTTGTAGGAGGAGATAGATTTTCTAAATTACCCCTTTTTAGCCGTTTTCTATGAATTTCTCGTTTTGTATCAATTTTTTCGAAAAATTCATACAAGCAAAATGTTATTTTTTTACATTTTACGTGTGTATTTGAAGTTTCATGATGATCGGATAATAACTGTAGAAGTTTTTCCGGAGGGTAGTCGGTCCCCTTAATAGCAGAACTGATAGTAAAATGAAGCATTAAACTATTAGTATCACAACTTATTATAAAATGGATGAAAGTATTAGCATCAGAACTATTTATGAAAAGTTTAAAGTATTACTATAAGGATGTCTAATGCACCACGAGAAGAGGCCTCTAAAAAAGAACTTTCTCTGCTCTATGCAACGCTATAATTTGATTTTTCTTCGACAACGTTGAAATCGCCAGACAATTATTGATAAATGAACCGCTACAAATTTGACAAGTTTTCTGATAATGTTTTAAATCGTTTTTCTCGCCATACGAGAAACATGAAGTTACTCGAGACGCGCAAAACTCGGGACTTTAAACTAATTAAAGATATAGTGTGGGCCGACACAATTCACCAGGAAGGGCCTGGAGCATCACATGACTGGAGGACGCTGCAGTGTGGTGCCATCTGATGAAGGGTCGCTGAGACAAAAGACAATCTACTCACAAAAGACAATCTACTCCTAAAAGACAATCTACCCACAAAAGACAATCTACTACCTCACTCCCGCAGCTTTTGTTGCAAACAAATGAAGAGCGACGGCTTCGGCTGCTCGCTTATTGTGCGTCTGTGCGCTCACTGCATGGCTAATTGCCCATCTCTGTAATGTATTTTTTTTAATATTTGTCCCAGCAATTATTTTCTCCCACTCGGTTATCAACATTAGCCGGCTAATGGAAGAGTCCAAAAATTCTTGAAGTCAAATTGGCTGAGTTTGTTGCTCCGTTACAAGGCCGAGCAAATCCAGTAAATACCCAAGTGTCTGCTCAGTCTTGGCTCATGGCTTGAGCAATTTTTGCTCCGCTTCAAATCATAATAGTGATAGAAAGCCGGCATATATTATGCATTCTCCTTCCTGTGATCTCTGAACACGTTTCTTGTGCGTCTTTTGAACGCGTATCATGGTGAGGAGAATAATTGAATTGCGTCGAGAAATTATTCTGGCTCTTAGAATATTCAAAGTTGAACTGAATGGATCTTAGGATAATCAAATTTAGAATGGTAAAAGATTTTTATTCCGTTTTGTACGCCATGATCCAAGATTCCATGTTTTATGCGATGATTGACCTGTCAAAAGTTATACTTTTTCCCACATCATTCGCTTTGTTTCTTGTTGAAGATCAATTAAAGTTTTTCTTAGTTTTTCAATACGATTTTACTGACATTTCTTGTAAAAAATGGAACTTTAAATTATAAATTAATGTTAATGGCAGAGAAAACGGGAGCTATTGAAGCGTTCATCCGCTAATATTTAAAATTATCATGACAAAAGATTAGTTATTTAATAAATATCATCATTTCTAATGTTATGGCCGTCAAATATGAGCTAAATAAATTCAAGAATCATTAAATCAACATATAATGTCTTCTTATTCATGACGCAGATGGCTCTTGGTCAGGTGCTATACCCTGAAGTGGTCTACCAGATCCAGGCCCACCAGTACTCGCCAGAACCTCATCAGGCTCTCATCGTGTCTGCTGATGGGGTGGATACTCCTTGCAGTCCAGTTTCCCAGCACCATATCATCCCCAAATCAGCCTATCCCTCTTCTCCTTCCCCATCCCACTCACTGCACACGTCCTCCCCATCTCCGTCAAGTGGGCACTGTTCCATCTCCCCGCAGAATTCCTGCTCAACAGTCCCCACTGTGGCGTTCAGATCTCCATCACACATTATTTATACGGCCGCTGCCTACCTTGACTCCCGACGCATCAATCCCAAAGAGTATTACGATTCACTGCCGTATCCTGACTGCGTATCACGTTCCCATCTCCATACCACTGAGTCAGGCTGGTCCGCTGATGTATACGATACCTGGACGCTCGAGCATCAGCAGTGATCAGTCACCTGGTGATTCTTTGCAGTACAGCGACACAGAGATGTCCGATAGCTCTTCACTAAGATCAAGAATTCGTCACTCGAGCATGCCTTCTGGCGCGTCCGCAGTCAGTTGTCTTCTGACCGTAAGCCCTGGGAACCCTGTTTGCGTCACGAACGCCAGTCCTGTTAGTCGCGGTGGTGGAAGCAATGGCATTGAAGAACAGTTTTCCACCGTGCGCGCTTCTGAGTACGGATATAAAGTGTAATAAGATGAACATGGAGTCAAATCATCATTAGCTAGACCGGCCACCACTAAAAAATCTGCTATTATCCCATTGCCATTATTAGAAAATCAGAAGGAAAGTTTTACAATTAAGAAAAATCCTTCCCGAGTGTGCAGAGACGTATTTTTAGTTTTTCTTCAGTGGATATATCAACGGGAATGTAATGAAAAACAGGGTGAATAAAACTACCATCACAGTGAATTATCATTACTATTCGCTTCTATTCAAGTTAGTATTTATTACAATATATATAAAGCTGCTATCATTTTACAGCATTTAAAAGACCTTTTGTCTCATTGCTGCCTGTTCTGAAGATAATAATGTGAGGGAAGTTTGAAATTGACTCGATGCATTTGCCATCAGTCGTCAACATATCACCACAGAGTCGTATTAGCATAGCCTTTATCAGTTGTCTATTCTGAATCACGAATCATGTTATAACGACTTCTCTGTCGTAAGGAATAGGGGTCAAATCATAAAAAAACATATCAGTCATGGTCTTATCAGTCACGATAATCATGAATAA
The DNA here is from genome assembly GCF_000764305.2 of Hyalella azteca. Lineage (NCBI taxonomy): Eukaryota > Metazoa > Arthropoda > Malacostraca > Amphipoda > Hyalellidae > Hyalella > Hyalella azteca. The sequence goes on along the minus strand of NW_025939338.1, from coordinate 52,566 downwards.
CGAAAGACAAGCACGTGCTGCTGGATGTATTCATTACTCGCTTATTGCGATGTTCTGTTCATCTGGCGTATATTGAGATTTCTTTTCGTTTGCCTGGCAACAAATAATCTATGTGCATGAAACTTCGTTAATTACGAAAATTGTTCGTCTTGAAAAGCATAGCATTGAATATATGAGAAACAACGCTATATATGGTCTCGAAACTGTTGTGTTTATCATGCAGGACTACAGGAGTCAACACGGTTCCTATTTTTATAATACTACTAGTCATTGTTTGTTGAATTGTATGAATCTGTTTTGCAGCTTCTGTTTAGAATTTTGTTTTCATTTTGCTGAAACAGGCAGTTAGTGAAAATTATTTCTTGAAAACAAATATCGTCACTTCTTCGTCATCATAATATTATAAAGAAATGAAATCAAGAATAATAATATAAATTTTCAGCATACAAATAAAATAATAATTATTATAGTAGAGTGTAGCTGGATGATTTAGTTTCAGGCGTTTGTCTCATTCATTTTGTGTTATTGAAATATTATTTTTTTCCAACATCTGTTCTGCAAATCTTCCGAGGAATGATTCAAACCTAACGTGAGCGCTGATTTTCATTAAAAAGTTGCTGATTAGTTTCAGTTTTTCTCTGCTCTTTATTCTTTTAATTAAATCATTCATTCTATAACATATGTTTTATCTAGCTCCTATGCATTAATTTGATTGATATATGCTTTTCTGCGAATTGAAGTAAAAATTTTTCACCTTGATAGAGACTGAATCTAATTCTTACTCCACTTCACGGGCAATCTTATTTCTCCACGCATATGTTAATTCTCGAGTCCAACAGCGCCAAGTCAGGTCACTAATATTGTTTCATAGTTGGATATTCATAGTTTCATTAACTTTATTTACCTCATGACTTCACTACGACGTGCTATTATTAACATTATCATTTGTGTGGATGATAATTTGTACCTCAAACTTCTGTTACTCGCAATGGAGCTCATATTAAAAATCTATGGTAAAATCGCGGTTCTCCTTTATTATGAACGCATAATATGGAGTACAATAAAATCATCCAACTTCCAAGTTAATTTATATTTCAAAAAAATTTAGCGAAAAGTAAATTGATAAAAGTGTGCTCAAAGTTGTTGGTGAGAAGCTGCTCCCGACGTCGCAAAATATTTCCATTGCTTCCATTGTCATTCCATCAATAAAAATGTGCATGCCTCTGGTTGCATCTGCCTCAATAATTTCTCCCCTCGCATAATGAATTTCTGCGCATTTCAATAAAATTTAAAATATAATTACATCGCCATAACGTCACTGTCGCTAATACAAATTGAGTGATATTATTTGTTTATTCCTGTTGGACGTTTTCATTTATCTTCATTCTAAGCTTCATTCGACTTTCATCTAACGCATGAACGCCATGATTCTCCTAAATATATATTGCACTACTTCTCATTTCTTATGAATTATGCCATAGAACATTCGCTCGGCATTGTTCGGCGTTAATTTCTCGTGTTTTCATGGTAGTGAGTAAAATGAAAGGAATCGTTCTTCATATATAAGATATGGTTGTAATAAAATGTCTATGCTCCCTTATCCTTTTTTTTATAGTAATATAGTGTAGCTGAAGTACTTTTTCTTCCGCATCCGAGAAATATTTGAAAGCATGTAATGCCCAGCAGGAGCTGATTCTTATCCTGTTGTTTAGACATTCGAATGTGTTCGCATTCTTTCGAGGATTCCCAAGCTGGCTGGTATTTTTGTCTAAAATAAAGACGTATAATAGCAGTAATAGATTTCAGATGTCCTGCTCTCCGGAAAATACTACAGCCTTAATAAGGATCCAAAATTTAATTTACTTATAGGCTATAGCGTAGTGATGACTTGGATCAAACATGAGTCACATATTATAAATTAGGATTACATAGTTGACCAATGAATTTTATCTGAACTAAATCACGTATTCTGTAAGGTCGGGCCCAATTTACGGTTTTCCTTGTTTGGTGTTCATAAAATGGCTTGAACAGAATCGGACCTTGAGTTCAGAATCGGAACCCAAAGTCTAATATTAAGTAATTGTTATGAATAGTAATCTGCAGACGAATAGTCATGATGGGCAGTAGCGCTATTAGTATTTTTTAGCTGGAACTCACTTTATTAATATAGAACTCAAACATAGAATGCAAAAAAGTCGAAAGAAATAATTATAAATTCATTTTATGTTATTGCCTTTACAAAATTTGGGGAATGGGAGTATGCTTTAGCCTCTGCTTTAGCCTCTGAATTTTTTTCCATAATTCGACTTTGGTATAATGTGGGATCCTGCTAAACGGTGCTTCTAGGAAAAAATTCCAATTGAGTTCATGCCTGAAGCTAATTTGTTTTCCTCTTGTGTATTAATTGACAAGCAAATGTTGATATTTGTGTCCAAGAATTTTACGAGCATTCACTAAAATTATGTATATCTTCTGGCCTTTTTGATTCCATATAATATGGAGTTTGACAAGCCAGCCATATTTTAGCTCTGTACAAATATTTCTTTCTGACGACCGCAACTCCAACTCATACAATTTTCTAAATTATAGGGCTCTCTAAAAAGTCTTCTAATTTTAAATATGAATAGTGCACTTTTTTGCCATTATTGCAAGTAGTTTTTATTAATGATCTCAACAATAAGTGCATTGCTATTTGGATAACGTCTCACTCATTTCTCCATATGCACCCTAGTCAGTCAACGCTGATGCCGCTGACACGACAGAACCTCCTTTCATCCACGCGCTCTGCGCACTGAATCGACAGGTCACATGGACTAACGGGGGAGCGCCGCCGTGGGTAACAAAATTGACTCGTAAACAGGCCCTGGGCCCAACGCCAACCATCAGCATGCAATATCTACACATAACCTCAGATCAATGAGCTGTGGGTAACTCCGGCTAACAGTAAATCCGCTTTGCACAACACAGCCACTGCTTCACAGCGCCGGAGCACAACTGGCCGGAGCGCAACAGGCCCTACCGCAACAGGCCCTACCGCAACAGGCGGCGCAGGTTAGGTTAGGTTAGGTTAGGTTACGTTAGGAGTAGCTGTTGCGGTAGGGCCTTGCTGTTGTGGTGGGCGCTCTGTGTCGAAAGCCGTGAAGATGCCCGGCTGCGTTACGCTCGGGAAGGTATGTGAATCGCACTGTGGACTTGGGCTATGCTGACCCCTTGCTATCCACCCGACTAACAGAAGCTTGGGGTCGCCTGCCGAAGACCACCACTGCCCTGGATGTAATGGACTATCATGATTCTTGCCATCCTGAACGTAGCCTTCAACACTTCAAGCCGTCCGTATCTAGGCCGTGGGTTGAACCAGCCCTCGGTCGAACGGCCACTCGTCGAAGGACGATGAATTTTGTAATAGAACTTTGCTATCTGAAACCTAACCATAGACACGGCGAACGTAAAATTACGTAATTTAACGATGCCCGGAAGTCATATTCGATCCGCGGCCTGGTGGTGCACGGCAGGTTTTATGCCAGGCCGGAGGTGGACAAAGCCAAGTGGTTCACGGCTAATTGGTGGATGTCCGGAGAGATCCAAGGCGTTCGATTCAGAGCTTGTTGGTGCACAAAATTGGTGGTGCACGGCTGCGCTCCCGGAGCTTGGAGCAGCAAATTCAAAGCCTCTGATTGGTCAGTTAGCCAGATGGTTTTGATAATAGCTTTACAGATGAGTCTTGCGTACGAAAGTTGTGATAATGCCAAAATTAGGGTGTACTTACGCAACACGTATATTTTTGTACGTACGTATAAAAAGATACGAAATTTTGATAATTCGGTTCCAAATACCTAGTGTTGGGTAGGACAGATTACGATGTAATAATAGCGTAGTTAAGTATAGTTAGCGCCTATAATATATAGGCATTGAAGAATAGGCCTGTCGCCGAATCATGTACTTTTCTTGACTAGTTCGCAGATCTAAAAGACTTTTGATCAAATCATTTCAACGGACTGACGGAGGTTTAAGATCGTTTCTAGACTCTCAGTTGTTACGTAGGGTACTGAGCATTCTAAGAAAATATATTCTGGAATTCTCTCGCTTATCACAATTTGGGATCCCATAGTGAAAAAAGTTAAGGCTAGCGAAAATTCGCGATTATCTGCAGTTTTATCGAGTAATAGAGATACAAGCAAAACTTTCACGGCAGTGAAGAACCAGCTGATGCGAAAAAATGGCTCATCAATATATGAAAACTATTCTTTTAAATTTTTTTAAAATATAGCAATATATAATATAATATATTTCTTTAAAATATAGTATTTCTTAATGAAACTGAACAATAATTATTATCGTAAGCATAGTCATGGAAGGAAAATCGCATTCATTGTCCATTGTTGTCATCAGTGCGTATAAAAAATTCTTTAGCAGTAGTAGTGACGTCGTATATAGCGCGCTGCGATGAGGCTCTGAGAGTGGACTGACTCATTCTTCCACCGGACTGCACATGAGGTGAGAGTAGAATAATCTCTCAACAACTTCCCGCTGTTAATATATCGATTGCATTGCTGCACTGGGTATTTACATATCTGTATTTCAGTATGTCCTCTATGGCTGTAGATGCTTGAGTTTGCTTAGAGTAAAATCAATTCATACAACAGAAAGCTCAATTATCAATTCAGACAACCGAGCGATTCTGAAATTTTTAAGTATGATTTTAAGTCTCATAAACAAGCATTGAAAATTAATCACGTATAAATTCGATTGCCCCTCCCTTTTTTCACTGTGCTGGAAAGGATTTCCTATAATACTTAAGGTACGACAAGTTCTATTAAAAATATACCTACGGTACGACAATTTCTATCCAAAATTGGGAGAATGGCCCCAGAACCATTGTTCTAGGGCCATGCATTGTTCAATGGCAAAGAAGAGTTTCAGTGCTGAGCATTTTCCCCGGATCAGCATTAGAGTTTATTTCCTCATTAGCAAATTAATATTTTAACCGTATGAGTCTTATTGAGTTACCAAACAGCATGACGCGCTAATTCATAAAAATCTTGTAACACTGAGATTCATGAATAGAATAGGATAGAATAGAAGTGTCGGCGTTGAAGAAATAGGCCCATGGCCTGTTGCCGATTCTTGAACTTTTCGTGACTTGATTCACAAGGGATCCGGCCTTTGGAACCCGAACTTTCTATAGCTGACGATTGATTGAGATAGCAGCTGGACTTATTCAATGTCATTAGGCATTATATACTGGTACTTATATACTGGGAAATTAATACTATTTCATTTAAAATGTATCATTTAATTTTCAGCCGCAGTGCTATTATTCAGAATAAATTTAGCATCTCAATCAGAACACAAGGTTTCCAGAATCCGAACAAAAGGTTCTCAATATAGTAAACTCCGAATTTAATGCGGATTCTATACGGACAAAAGTCAATGACGGAAGCTTCTGCCGTTACGGACAGCACTGTTACATTTCGGACTACAGCCGTACAAATGCTGCATAATATCGACGAGGGAGAGTACGTTCTTGGTTGTGTTCGAGTCTGTCCCAAAATATGAATATTCAGCGCTTATTCTGCGTAAATCGGGCTACAGAGAGCTGACCAGTGATCGACATGCAGGTTTAAGCCGAGAACCGCGCGTAACGCCCCATTGTAAATTCGTCTGACTCAATACCTGAATCTAAAACTTCATTTAATTTAATTACCATTATTTTTTAATCAAACTGGGCATTAGTAATCAAAGTAAACTTCAAATTCATTCGTAAAAAATTAATTAGGTTTATATAGAACTTTGCGTGAAAAACAAAACCGTCGTTCAGCTTTACATAATAACATGAGTTGTTGCAAGGGATTAGAGCGTCTTTGGGTGCCTGCACGGCTGTATTCTGTTGATTCTTCCGGGAAAATTAACCCTAATTGTCAATGATACAACAAAAACTGCCGATTATGAGGAGGAAAAACAATTTATCGCTTGAATCAACTGCAGTGGTAATGCTTAAAAGATACTGCAGCACTTTTGGAAAATGCAAATACTCATAGGATTATCCAGCTGCTTTTCGATCTCAATCAGCAAGAGTAAATATCTTCTTTATTACGTTATAGAAAAATCCAAAAAAACGACAAAATACCGTAAAAGACTGAAGGACAGCAGATGCTTGTATATGTATAGATACGTATATATAATATATAAGTTTGATTAAAGACCAGAGAATATTTTAAAAAATAATAAAATAAAATATGTTAATAATTGAGAATTTTTTATAATATATATCATTTTTATAATGAATAAAAATTTTTATTAATAAAAAAATTATTCATAAAAAGCACGCTCTGGTCTTTAATCAAACTTGCATGAAAGAAATCATCTGCCAAATTACACCAAAATATATATAACTACAGCTTCGAAATATTATGCTGTCAAATGGGAACAGCTGCTTCATTTAATCAAAATATTGACAACAATTGGAATGCTGCAGATCACAATCAAGAGTTGAGGGCATTTCGCCTGCGTTTCAAGGCAGACCCAGAATAATTTCAAGCCGAGTGTAGCGACTCTTAAACAGAAGCCTAGCCGGTACCTGAATTTTGTTAGGGCAATTTACTCATTTTTTAGTTCAGTTGTAGAATGGGTAGAATAGAAAAAAACGTATAGTTATTTTTATCGCATTGAATCCTTTGTAAATTACAATTTCACCGCTAGTAAATTGATGACATTTTTATCAATAAAGTATACTTTACTACACGATTTTCATCCTAATTTCCAGTTACATTTTAAACAATATTCTCATTTTTCTTTAGCTAGTTTCCTTTTTACGATTCTGGCTCCGATAAATCTTCAAATTACAATGCAAGCAAAGAAGCAAGATTCAATATTTGTAGGTTACAATGACGTCGCCGTTTCTGTCGTTAATTTAAAAAAAATTTCTACGTTGGTGAAGATGACCTCATTACATTTACGTTGATTCATTGATGAAGGAATCCAAAGGTCATTTCTCACACATCTCTGTTATGAATCAATCAATAAATAATTACATTCGTGTTCAAATTTTGATGAAAACTGCATTCATGGCTGCATTACGTCACGTTCTACGATGCAACAGTTTACTGTCCACTGTGTTAGGAAAAGCAGTATACGTACGCGAAACCGTAGCTTGCAGCACCTGCAGCTGCAGTATGCAACGTTGGAAGCTCCAAGTAACTGAATTACGCATGTAATGTATACATATATCAATAGTTGCAGTGTACCGCGGTGTGTCAGAACTTTTTACAGACGTAGAAGCAGCAGTGCACAAGTCTGGCAGTTACAGCACAGGAATCATCGACAGAGCGCTGCAGTACCTCATTAATTGTTTTCGTCGTTGATGCTGACTGACCCATTGGCATGCAAATAATCGGGCATGTTCCGTAAGTAATCATAAGTTGACAAGCTAACGGCTGCTCGTGACTATTCGTGACCTCTCATCCATCACAGTCTATTAAGAGCGCAAACCGAACCTCAAAACAGGGACGATCAATCATCTATCGCTTGCTCATGATCGACTTCTGCGCTCTCAAGCGTGATTAAACCACTTTTTTAAATTTTCTATGGCGTAATATGTCTGCTGCTGTTTCTCCAGCTTTAGTATCGTATAAATTACAGCAATTGCATTTTTTCCTGCCATTGAAATGTAAAAGGCGGCACAAGCTGCTAATACGGCTTCTGCGGTTGCAATTGCTACTGCTTCTTTGGCTAAAAAGTCGTACGTTGTCTGAGAACACGAACTGCAGCTGTTTCTATATTAGCTGCAGTAATCGCAGTACAGCCGCAGCATTGCGCAACTTGGTTGTTGTGGCACAACATACGGCCGAGGAGAGGAAGGAGGGATCTGGCGAAACGAGGAGAGGGAAGGGAAATGCACTAGAAAAGTAACTTGTATGGAAAAAAAATGTCGGCACTGAAGAAATAGGTTCATGGCCAGTTGCCGATTCTTGTACTTTTTGTGACTTGATTCCACAAGGGATCTGAACTGAAGGAGAAATAATAGAAATGGGCTAGAAGTGAGAAAGAGAGAAAGGCGAGTGGGTGGAGTGATAGATATATGATAAGGAACTAATGGGAGAAGTATGAGAGGTAGCAGAAGCAGTGTTAGGAGCAGAGCGAACTGAGATAAGAGATACGAAACAGAATGAAGGAAAATTAAACTAATAAATGTTCTGCGCTTTGAGTGGGAATTGGCTGGTAATTTTCGGTATTCTATTTTTTATTTACGAGCGACGAACCAGGAGAAAAAAAGGCAGCAACTTTTGCTGCCTGAAGGAATTATTTGAAGTAAAAAAATGTCCATGAATTTCCCTAAGGAAGAATTATCTTGAACGAAAATAGGAGAATTATCTTTCACTAAGGAGAGAAAATAGCATAAGCCAAGGAATTAAAAAATGATGAAAATTATTAGTATCAGAGCTAATAACACGAAGGAAAATTTACTGAAATTTACTTGGAAAGAATAAAGTATATGCATCAGAAGAGATAATATGAAGCACCGCAGTGTTATGATCACATTTAATAGAGAAAGGTATCCGAAGATTAGAAATAAAATTATTAATAGAATAAAATATCTTATAAAAATAATAACAACAAAAATTGTTTATAACCTATATTTTTAACTAATAAGTGAAAAGTCTTAGGTATAAATATCATTAATATTAATATAAATTTTCAAATTAATAATGTTAGAACTGATAATGAAATAGGTAAAGGATTAGTATAAAAACTAATAAAAACGATTAATAATTGGAGCATTGATGATAAAACTAGTAAACTAAATTATTTCAATTATTATTATCAGAACTGATAGTAAAATGAAGCATTAAACTATTAGTATCACAACTTATTATAAAATGGATGAAAGTATTAACATCAGAAGTATTTATAAAAAGTGTAAAGTATTACTATAAGGATGTCTAATGCACCACGAGAATAGGCCTCTCTAAAAAAGAACTTTCTCTGCTCTATGCAACGCTATAATTTGATTTTTATTCGACAACGTTGAAATCGCCAGGGACAATTATTGATAAATGAACCGCTACAAATTTGACGAGTTTTCTGATAATGTTTTAAATCGTTTTTCTCGTCATACGAAAAACATGAAGTTACTAGAGCCGCGCAGAACTCGGGACTTTAAACTAATTAAAGATATAGTGCGGGCCGACACAATTCACCCGGAAGGGCCTGGAGCATCACATGACTGGAGGACGCTGCAGTGTGGTGCCATCTGATGAAGGGTCGCTGAGACAAAAGACAATCTACTCACTCACTCCCGCAGCTTTTGTTGCATCTTATGAAGGGTCGCTGAGACAAAAGACAATCTACTCACTCACTCCGGCAGCTTTTGTTGCATCTGATGAAGGGTCGCTGAGACAAAAGACAACCTACTCACTCACTCCCGCAGCTTTTGTTGCAAACAAATGAGGAGCGACTGCTTCGGCTGCTCGTTTATTGTGCGTCTGTGCGCTCACTGCATGGCTAATTGTCCATCTCTGTAATGTACTTTTTAAAATATTTGTCCCAGCAATTATTTTCTCCCACTCGGTTATCAACATTAGGCGGCTAATGGAAGAGTAAAAAAAATCTTGGCTGCTGAGCAGACTGGATGACAACTCAGCCAGTTGGCTGAGTTGTCTGCTCAACAAGCTGGACTGGCAATTCCATTAAATGTCCAGGTATCTGTTTAGTCGCAGCTCAAAGTATGAGCAGTTTTCGCTATGAAAGAACTTATAAGCAGAGATTGCGAGCCGAAAATCAGAGAGATCAGCATTCCTTACGTTGCGGTCAGGTTTCCATTCCTTGTCCAATTATGAAATTAGTGCGAACAGTTCTGTCTTTCAAATTCTAATTCATCCCTACCAAATTTCAAATTCAAGGTCATACATTCGATATTAAAATAAAACAATGAAATAATAAATATTTGCGCATGGAACATAAAACCGATATAGAAAGTTTATTCATGTTTTATTATGATTTCCATTAAGTAATTCAGGTTTGGATTATAATTGATGGATTATAATTGATCGATAAATATAATTTGGATTATAATTGATCGAAGTTCTCAATAAAACTTGCCGAATGAATTCCTAACATGTTTAGGTAAATTTCATTCCGTCTTTTTAGCGCATTTTCTCATTTATGGAAAAAAGACGCTATATTGTGCTCGTCATGTCCGTCTGTCTGTCTGTCCTTCCGTGACTTCACGTTCTCGTCGACGAGAAAATGCGCTCTCTGTCACTCAGTGCAATGGGTACTGAGTTAGATTTTTTCGATATTCATTTTCTCTCAAAAGATATGTACTGACGAAATTATGTGAACTGACTTATCTTGTTTTTGTGAGAAGTGCAGGAATTTTTTTCCAGAGCTCAGCTATAGATGTGAGTAGTGAGCTCATTTATGACGAGTCGCTCTACTTCTCTTACATTATTGAACGTCCTCTTATTGACTGCACGTCACTCAATTGGCCCCAAAACTACATTATTTCTGGTCTATGCAATTTACTAATACGAATTACTGGGCCATTTCATGCTCGAGTTATTGCAGGTGAAATTAGTGCAGCTAAATACGCTCGGTCTGGAGAGAGGGCGCCAGCACCTGAAGATCTGTTCCGACATGACCGAGGGCTAGGAGCGTGAAATAGTGGAAGCAATCTGCGTATAGACTTCTGGAGCAACAGGTTGGTTGGGGTTATTAAGTGTTATATGAGGTACCAATTAACTTTGAAATTATTTGCATTTGCGAATTAAATGTCATATACTTTATTTGGATGAAACATTTTATGCAATTTATATTACTGAAGACTTCCATTAAACATATTAAAGTTTATTTATTTGATGGCTAAAGTAAATGAAAAAAGATTTTCCCAAAAATTGAAGCGATTTTGTTTTGGAATGAGCTCTGAAGTTTGTTGAATAACACAACTAATAAAACTCTCAAAAATTACTTCTATCTATGGAGCGGCATTCACATGGTCGACGATGTACGGGGAAGTGAAGGTTTAATTGAGCCCCGGTGAGGCTGGGGGCAAAGTTTTGGGCTCAATTAGAAACTTGGGCTCGTGAGGCAGGCGGCGGACGCTCGAAATGCAGCCTAACAGCGGCCGCGTACACCACACTTGCTTTAACATTGCAGGAGAATACTACTATCCTCGGCTGACGGTGACCTCCAAACACCTCTCTGGAAGAAAAATTCACTGTAGCTCCCCATATTCTAGAAAATTGTTAATTAGAGGTAAATGAACACATGCCACCCTTTTAGAAGCGTATATATATATACAATCATGTGTAAAGGCCTAAAATCGAGGTTTGAATTTCGTGCTTCAGAAGTCACTTGGAAAAATCTTAAAAAGGTTTAATTTGTTCACATGTGGGAAAACATTTTCAAACCATTTGCGTATTTTTCCGATTTTGGGGTAGAATTGAACGAATTTAGCTTAAAAAATTTATTTAGATTTTAACGAATAAGAATTTTTAAATAGTAACACACATATGTTGCTAGCTCAACTCGATCGAATTCAATGAAAACAAATTTTCGGTGAGATAATCGACTAGAATACACATAAAATTATACGAGTCGGTTACGCTGGAATCCTAGGATACTAGTGTGAAATTTTCTGATCAAATTGTAACAATTTGGCAATTAAGATATTTTTGTATGGGTGGTGTTATTAATTTTCAAAGTTACGCGGTTTCTTAAAGACCTCATTGTAAGTTAGCCTACTAATTACAGACGGATTTCGGTACATGAACTCCACATACGCTCCACATACGCTCGCATTGTTGAGTTCCTGAATTAGAAAACTAAAACGCGATTGGGACTGCAGTGTTACGAGATCACCGCGCACGCTATCAAATCCCGTTTAATCCAGCGGTTTCAAATTCCCTTCTCGTCTTGCGCCAATTTTCCGTGGCGACCTCTATAAAACTGGCACACACGTCTTGTGGCAACTTTAGTGGGCCAAAATGATTTCTCGAGACTTCTGTAAAATAAGAATTTTACTTTTCAATTAGGGCGGTTAGCGCGCCGTAAAAGTATTGAATAGGTAAAAGAAAATTGTAATTAACACGTGTTGCGTCGACTCTTAATTTTCGCAACAATATGGCTACAGGAACAGTCTCTTGACGCAGCTGCCGCATCCAGCTTTTAGGTTTTGTGCTGTTTTATAATAGTGATATGAAAACGGTAATTTATTATTGCTCGTTTAGGATTCTCGGCTAACAATATAGTTCAAATGAATTTACTTTGAGCTTTTCAGTTTTTTTCTTGGTTGAGATGCTGATGCAACAAAGTTTTAAATTTCAACTAAATTATTTTGCTTTCTATCCCTTTTTACTTTACATATCAATTAAATTGACAATTCATTCAGAAACAGATCAGGAAAAAAACCTTTTCACTCCTTCTGTCGCGATAGTCAGGGCAGGCACCACAAAACATACCATAAGAAATACATATATAGCTCAACTGTAGTGAGTAACAGAGAGCGCATGTTTTCGTCGGCGAAAACGTGAAGTCACTGACGGACGGACAGACGGACATGGCGAGCACAATAGTGCATTTTTTCATAAACGAGAAAATGCGCTAAAAAGGACATTGAACTGATGGGAAAAAGTTCCTACAGAACGCCTCTGATGAATGATGCATTTAACAAAGGCAGTAATTAGTCAAACAAACTATAATCAATATGAATTAAAATTTAATATCATGGTTAATAGTGATACTGTAATACCATATCGAATCATATCATTCGAATAGATACAACAAGATATTCATACAATGCCAAGAAAAATAGTCCTGGCGTTTAAATAAAGTTAGATCAAGTGAGTGAGAGAACAAAAAGGAAATCGATAAAATAATGAATAAAAAACAGACACAGCTTACGATTTTTGAGCAAATCTCACTTTATTTCTCTGGCTTTGATGAAATGAAAGCTAAGAAGGGAAGAGAACACTTTTTATAAAATGCGTTTGTCACGAAAGAATTCTCTGCTGTTGCTGTGTCGCTATTCTGATTGGTGGTCATCAGCACGTGATGTTACAATTTTTATTTCTGTCACAATTCATTACCACGTGTAGCTTGAATACTCGGTGTAATTTGTTTAAGTACCATCAGTGGCGGTCTTCGATCACGTTTAAACTGATTTAAAGGTCAAATTAATAACAGTGGTTAGTATGGGGAACATTGGAAGTTTAATTTATGCCTAATTAATTCGACAGTTAAGCGCTAATTAAGTCGAAATTTCTGCTGATGCTTCGCTGTTCTCTTGCTCCGTACGTAACGTCTAGTCTAAGTTTACGAAGGCACACTCGATTCCTTGCAATGAATTTTGAGTGGTAAGAAGGCTCCACCGAACCAGGTTGCATTACTGAACATCATTGCCCGTTTATTTGTAGAGAAATTCACGTCATACAAAATTTCAAAGGCAGTCAATAATAATGAATAGAAACTGGATATATAGCCTTCACAGTCAGATCGAAGTTTAAATAGTCAAAAAAGGACACTAAAAACTTGCAGAACTTTTATAATAACTATTAACAATTCGCTGTGTGATTAAAAAATGAAATGAAATGGAATCTGTAAGTAATAAATGAGACTTTGCTAACAGCTAGAGACTCATTACAAATATCATCGACAAACTAAGCAAAAATTTGCTCATTCTGGGTGCGGCCCGATGGCTAAAACGTTTTGCTAACTCCGCTTTTATTTTAAGGATAAATTTGCTCAAAAAACAATAAAATATCTAGTGAAAAAACGAATCGTGAAAGAATATCAATAAAATTAACATTTGGCAAAACTGCAAACTGGTGCGTTTAACTCCACTTCTGATTATTGTTGAAAAATGATAGAACGTGGGCACTTCAGCATTTGCAAAACTGCATACCGTAGGGCCAGCCAGTGGTATTAGTGAACACGGTAACCATGTGTATGCGTCCCACACACAACAATTGAAGTATTTCATTACGTTATAGTATCTGGATTGATTTCCAGGAAGTACCAATGTCATGTCCCGCTGTATATTGAATGATCCTGAGGATGCAAAAAATGGTATCCGACCGTTACTCACTTCTTCTATTTGGAAATATGTTCCCAGTGATTTTATTTGCTCGTAAAAGGGGTTCGTATCAGAAAAAACTGGTTTGCATTCATGAATTTTTGTTTGAATTTAAATTTTGTAGATCATATCAGGAATAATTCAACTTATCCTACCAGCACTTGCCCTACAATTAGTGCTTTGACAACATGGTTTGTAGAATCTGCTTTGTTTTAGAAAACTAAAACTTTCTATAATCTTCATCAATAATATTTTTTTTTTTGCATTGGATAACCCCCGGAATAATTCTTTGCGAAGTATGTAAGCCCAGGAGTGGCTTCGTTGTGCAGCCAATCTAAGGAAATGTCTCATTGAAAATGTCATACCTACGTAAATTAACTCGAGGCCAGTGTTGCACAGCGACTCGTGTACTTAAGATTATAACATCTGAACTATATTGGAAATCAGGATATTACTGCTTCATACAGTTTCGTTTGAGATATAAGTGGAGTCCTTTCCTCAGCGACGTTAAAATCATACCCCACACTCCCATATATAGAAGTGTTTCAAAACGCTTTGTCGAACTTATGAAAGATAAAAAAACTATTATATTCCTCTAGAATCCGCTTTGGGCTACATGGTCCATTATTGCGGTGATACACTAGTGTTACCAAAAACTTTTATCCAGATTTAGAAATTTATAAAAACATATGTAAGATAGTAAAGATACCTTCCTCCATTCCGGAAAAGAGTTCTTTATTATCTGTTAGGGTAACATGGGACAACGGGACCACTGCGGGTGATTGGCCCATAGCGGGTTTCCCGCTAGGTATGTCAGATATTGGTCCGTGCGCTCTACCGCCGGTCGACAGTTTCATTGGGCTGAAGTGTACGGCTCTACGTTTTGCTAAAAGTTTGCGTTGGTAAGTTACTTGCAAATAACTGTTTTTAGCCGAGATGAAAGTTTTTTTGCTACTAAATAAAACTGTTTTCGATTACTCTATAAGAAGCTTTTGAAAGTATTGTGAATTATATTTTGAAAGTGGTATTTATAGGGATAATTTCGAGTTCAAGCTTAGACTATTTGCCTTTAAAATAAAATGTTGACACGATATTAATTGGAATGATACCTAGTGGAGCAACGGGCCCATGCGTGTCACGGGGCAAAGCGCCCATATGGTGGGCTCATTACCCGTCTGTGAAGTCTTGTGTTATAGCTCATTAGATTTGTCTCAATGCGCTCTACAAAACTATGACTACCTTTTTGAATTACAAATTATACTTCATATTGAATGATTTTTTGATATGCTGCCTCAAGGCAGCAGGTTCTAGTTTCAAATTATGCGTATTTATGACCCATTATCTCTTTTTCACCCTTACAACATTATGTGCGACTAGAAAAGGAAGACCAATATAGCCAACTATTTTCAAACTGCACTTAAGAATATTGTTGGAGGAAATTGGGAATGACAAATTACCTAGATTTAAATTGTCAGGTAAACGGCGCGTAGGCTCAAAGACAGCAAGACGAAGCAGCCTGGAGTTCTTTGTTTAGGAAATACGATAACTGCATCCTTGAAGATGCGGAATTAGCAATAGGTCCGCGCATTAAAGATATGCAAAAACTAATGTTTGTACTGACATGTACAGATTTGAGGAGAATTGCAATCAGTGTTGGTGAGCGACAAATGAAAATCGCTTATTTAATAAGCGAAAAAAATGGCTGGCAAGGATTGGCTGAAAAATTCTACGGAGCGGCACAATTTGAGTATTCACATTCCTCAACCAACAAGTTTGGCTTGAGTTGTTGACTCTTGTCTTGCCATGAGTTGATTTCAGCAACATTGATGAGCCAGAAGTTTATGAGTTTATATGGTGTTGGCTGAAATCACGAGTATGTACGAATTCCCTGCACATAGTTTCTGGATCATGGACGAAACTGGAACGAATATTTTTTTGTGGTCAAGTAAATATTTTTTTTCTAGTCAAGGATACATTTTTCCATGTCAAGGATGAATTTATCATGAGAAGGTTATATTTTCAAGTCAATGATATATATTTTTATTTCAAAGAAATATTTTTTTCGCGTCAGAGATAGATTTTTAAGCCAAGATTATATTTTTTACTAGTTGAGGATATGATTTTTTTAAGTTGTTAATAAATGGATGAATGTCATATTTCATATTGCATTTTTCTTATTTTAAACTGTAAAGTATTGTTTCATCATATTTAAAACAAGAAATATGCAATTGGGGTGAAGGGACCAGGGGTGGGCGCCTTGCCCCAAGCCCATGGGCCCATTGCCCCAGAGGTGGGGCAATGGGCTCATTTTGACACTTTTTAAAGAATAGTGTTTCATTAAAAATTAAAAACTCTATTGGCTTCTAATTCACATCAAGCATTTCTCATTAGTAGTAACTATAAACAAACAAAGAACGACCTCGTGTCAATTGTAAAATTTATCGAAAATTCAGTTTAAAAAAAGGGCGGGCCCGCTGCCCCATCTTACCTCAAGTCTAAAGAAGCGTGCTGGTACCCAAATGTAACTAATTGGCAATGGGGTAGCTTTGGCTACAGAATCAAGCAATTTTTCTGCATATTTTTATTTTTTGAATAAATTTTACTTATATGGCTTCTTTGAACAATTAAAATATCCAAATAATGCCATCTTAAAAATCTTTATCCTCCTATGATTTTCAAGCTACAGCCCTTAGAGATTTGGTGTGAGATTTTACCATTCGATTTGCAAAAAATACCATTCGAATATGCAAAGATACCATTCGATTTGCAAAAAAAATATTTAGCGACCCAAAGATCGTTTATTTATTTCGTTTTAGTTTGGGTTCTATTCTGAAAAGACGGGGAAGGGAGGTGGGAAAAATAAACAAAAATAAAAAAAAACTCACATTAAAAAAACACATTGAAAAAAAATGATCGGTTGATCGCTAGACAGGGTCTTTACGAATCAAATGATATGTCCCTCTATGTTGTAACACATAAATTGAATGAGGGGATTTTTACAGGACCGCCTTTTTGCCGTTTTTTATGAATTTCACGGTTTCTTTCATTTATCCCGAAAAATTTACACGAACAAAAAAGTTATTAATTTCCTTTTTTATATAAGGGTACCAAGTATCCGTCCGTAAATAAAATAGTTTTTTTTTATGTAGGGGCGGACGATTAGGGATTGTGCCCAAAAACACGTCCAGTCGCCTCTTGAAGGTCTCCAGAGTGAATTCACTCGCTATTAAATCCTTATCAAGACATAAGGATTTAAATGACATAAAATAAAATATATATAATAAATTAATAAATCCTTATCAAGACATATCAAGACATTAAATCCTTTAACAGCCTCGGCCCCATCACGGAAAGAGAAGTCCCTTAAGAGGAGTCAGTTGTGAAGCGTTCTGCTGAAGTTCATCGAGGTTTTAAACTTCGGTTTTTTCCTTTCATATTTCAACTCCAGTGAATCCCTCATAACGAGATGTCCTCCACTTTAAAACAGCTTAACGAAGTTTGTTTGCATCGATAAAACTTACTCGATACTCCCCATACGTATAATCTTAACATTTTCTGCTGTCGGTTGAGCAACTGTTTGGGTCGTTATCTTTCTATCTATCACACGTGATCATAAGTTTTCTTCCAGCCGCAGTTAAATCTATCGTTCACAAGCTTTCTTTCGACTAAACTTTGAATATAATTCGCATCGATCTCTAAAACTTGATTCTAGGGAAGTAATCAAGCCGGAAGTATTAGAGCTCCGCTCGCAAAATTTATCTTCACTGTTTACACTGTTCCCTGCCTTCAAAGTTTAAGAATAAAGGCTAAAACTAAATAAGTTGCATAAAACATTTTACTGAATATAAGTCCTAGATAAACAAAACAGAACGTTTCGGGCTATGCCCATCATCAGCTAGTAAAATACATCTGGAAATACATGGAAATCAATGTTAGTAAATAAATTTAAAAAATGATAAGGAAAGAAAGGGGAAAAAACACAACAATTGACCTAGAATCGAAAGAGGAAAAGAGCTGGATTGGTTATTCAATTTAGGTTTAAGTTTATGGATGTAAAGAGACTCTAAAATTCGTAGATCGGTTTGGCTGCTAGCGTTACAAAGAGTTTTAAATTGATTGATGGACACGGGAGGAGCAAGTGAGCACTGTTCTGTATGAAGTCTGACTGATGAATGAGGCGTACTCGCCAGAACCTCATCAGGCTCTCATCGTGTCTGCTGATGGGGTGGATACTCCTTGCAGTCCAGTTTCCCAGCACCATATCATCCCCAAATCAACCTATCCCTCTTCTCCTTCCCCATCCCACTCACTGCACACGTCCTCCCCATCTCCGTCAAGTGGGCACTGTTCCATCTCCCCGCAGAATTCCTGCTCAACAGTCCCCACTGTGGCGTTCAGATCTCCATCACACATTATTTATACGGCCGCTGCCTACCCTGACTCCCGACGCATCAATCCCAAAGAGTATTATGATTCACTGCCGTATCCTCCGACTGCGTATCACGTTCCCATCTCTATACCACTGAGTCAGGCTGGCCCGCTGATGTATACGATACCTGGACGCTCGAGCATCAGCAGTGATCAGTCACCTGGTGATTCTTTGCAGTACAGCGACACAGAGATGTCCGATAGCTCTTCACTAAGATCAAGAATTCGTTACTCGAGCATGCCTTCTGGCGCGTCCGCAGCCAGTTGTCTCCTGACCGTAAGCCCTGGGAACCCTGATTGTGTCACGGCGCCCAGTCCTGTTAGTCTTAGTGGTGTTGTCAATGGTGGATGCAGTGGCAATAAAAGAACAGTATACTCCACCGTGCCTGTTTCTGGGTATGGATATAAAGTGCAGTCCGATGATCATGGAGTCAAATCATCATTAGTTAGACCGGCCACCACTAAAAAAAGAGATCTGCCATCAGCCCTATCGCCATTATTAGCAAATCAGAAAGAAAGTGAAGTTTGACAATTCCGGCGAGTCTTTTCCAAGTGTGCAGAAACTAATTTTACATTTTTTCTTAAGGGGCTGTCTCTACGGAAAACTAATGAAAAAATGGCACACAAATCTTACAATCACAGCGAATTTATGATTTCGATTCACTTCTAATATACAGGTAATCTGTACTAATTATTGATAAATTATAATTTTGGACATTTTATCTCAACGATTGCCGTCTGTTTGGAAGAAAGAAATGCGAGCGATGTTTCGAAATGATCTCCTTTATATTATTAATTAATTGAGGTATTTCATGGCGTTTGTCCGCTAATAAATAAGTGTGAACGGTTCAGGAAGGTTTTATCCCCACCACAGGGTCACACTTCAATGGCCTCGTTCAGTTTTCACAATATCGTGTATCATCTTCTACGACTTTTTTGTTGTGCTGAATAAAGATAAAAAAATATGATTTAAGCCCTGGTCTCATGCAATTCAGAAATTCAAACTTTATTTCACGCATATCATTCAATAACGTACGACCAAACCGATGTATGTATTCTTTTTACTTCACCTAGAAGAATTGCGAGGTTCAAAGTTTCAGGCGTATATGCTGCTATTTTTCAAAAACTGCTCAAAAATCTAAATCATGTCAAAAATTCAGCATATCCATGAAAAATCGTTAATCGCGCATATTTTGAGTTGTAAAAAAAGTATTAATGTGTGATGAAGAATATCGTCTTAAATGTGTTCATCTGAGCCTCCTAAAATGTCCCGTGATAATATTCGCGAAATACTCCTAGTCATTGTTTATTAAATAAAACGTCTCTTTTCAGTTGATTCTGTTTCGTTCATTGAGTTCATTTTCACTGAATTAGGCCAGAAAAAAAATATAATGAGAAGAAATTTCTTTTTTTTTTTGCATGTGAGTATTCCCATTCAACACAAAATTACACTAATTCTAGCAAACAGAATGTAGCCATGATTTAGTTCTAATAGTTGGGCTTATTATTTTGTCTTCCGGAATATAGTTGCTGTTTCTATTTTCTTCTCACTTCAGTTCTGCAGCTGAGAGATATGACTCAAGACAAGCTGATCACTGATTCTCAAAAAAGCAGAGCGTAAAAAGTTTTTTTTCAGCCGATCACTTCTTTATTTAATCCACCATTCTTGCAGCAAATTTTTCTCAAGCTACTTTTTATTTTTATAATCTGTATTACAAGCTCATCTCTGGGAATTAAGGGTAACGCTCTTCCTCCCCTTACCAAGGCTCAAAATGATTGTTGTTTGACTTCATAGATAATCTTATTTTGGATTTTTTTCACCATCATTTCCAACTATGCCTAGTCAATTCAGTATTATTGTTTCATAGTATTTTACCAAGTGTAAAACATGAACCGCATTTCAAGCATCGTTATTCGTCATTACATTTCACATCGTTTTATAACTGTATGCAGCCTATACGTATGTCTTCTTAATGACGGCATTTTATATTAGTTATCAGTTAACATGATTACTATTCCGTCCCGTTACTTATGTCACATTTTGCAAGCCCATTATCCCTGGTGAGAATCAGGCTCTTCGCTTATTATTACATAATTAGGAGCAAGAATAATTTGTCCAACTTCCACGTTATAAATTCTGAAATTTTTGAAGGAAAGTATCTTAGTAAAAGCGTGTTCAGAGTTGTCAAAGAAAAGCTGTCCCCAAAATCATACAATATCAATATTTCCTTTAATCATTTCATCCATTAAGATTGGCTTGGTTTCGTCTTCAGAAAAATTTTTCTCCCTTGCATAACGAAATTCCTTAAATTTCATACAATTTATTAAACATTAGTTAGCAATGACGCCCCTTCCGCACTTACAATTTAAAGTAAAATTATTTATCTTCTCCCCATGAAGTTTTTAATTAATTCCTGGCCTTATTTGACATACATATCGCACACGAGTGTCTTTTTCCCGCTATATTCGAGTACAATACATACGAGTTCCTATATATCGCTCATCTCATTTCTTTTAAGTATATTGTGCCATAAAACTTACGCCGGGCATTGTTCGACTTTAATTTCTCGTGTATTCATGAACGTAATCAAAGATGTATGAGATCATACTCCAAATATAAGATATTGCCGTGATGAAGTGCATTTATTCTCCGATCCTTCAATATTATAGTGATGTTATTCCAGCACATTTTCTTCTGCATTCGAAAAAAAATTGTACGCTTTGATGCTCAGCAGAGGTTGATTTCTTATCATACCCTTAGGACAGTTGAACATATTCTCATTTTTACAAGGATTCTAAAGCTGACAGGAAATTTGGTCTAAATTGAAGAGGTTCAATAACAATTAAAGATCTCAAATCCACTGCTCTCCGGAAAATAGCACCGCCGACAGTAAGCTTCGAAATTTCATTTGCCTGTTGAAGTGATTAATTTAGTCTCACATAAGTCACGTATTGGTAATTAGATTTCCTTAATTGACCGATGAATTTGTTTTAAACAAAATCACATATTTTATGGGGTCAGGACAAACTTGATATTGATGTCTTTGTTGCTCCTTCATAAAATGGCCTGACTGAATCGGATCTTGAATTGATCACTGAACACAGTAATTAAAAATTCAAAAAGCAACTGAGTTCATGAAGCACGCGATGATGTTTTTGCGCCCAAAAGACATGAAAAAGTAATTGTTATGAATAGTAATTTACAGACGAATATACCTGATTGCGCAGTAGCATTATTAACTTTTGTTACATAGAATTTACATCACATTTTCGATATGGAACATGGGTATAAAATTCAGAAAACACGATGCAACTAATAATTATTCATATTATTTCGGAGGAATTTCTTTAGTTAATTTCAAGTGATAATATGCATAAAAGTTCAACGTTTGCCGAATACATTCAAACTTCATACAAATTTAATGTGCTCAATTAATTTTAATGATAAGTTTCTCTCTCTTATCATACATTTATAGAGCCCAAAAATTACGTTTTTGCAGCTGATTTGGCAATGTCAATTTGAAAATTTCCTCTCATAACTCAAAGAAGCAGGAAATTTTTGCAAAATATTCCACATTTTGTTTCCGATTTACCGTGGGTCAAGACAAGTTCTATTAAAAATGAAAAAAAATGCCGCAAAACTGTTTTATTGTTCGATTTCTAAGAATAGTTTTAGTACAAAGCTTTTTGCCCAGGATCAGGAATTGAGCTTATTTTCTCCATAGCATGGAGCAATTAAGGCGCTGCTGTAAATACTTACTATTTATTGTCAGTAAGGATTTATGACGTGGTTTCCCCGCTGGTTCTTTAATCTCCATCGCCAGGAGTAAATATATATTCCTACACACGTCATAAAAAATCCATAAGCGGCTTGAGGCCATGCGCGATAATAGTACAGTGGCTTCAGTTATTTATATATCTCCAGTCAGAAAAACTTTTGATACCGGTTGAAAGCAGCTGTAGAAATTTGTACAAACATTGCTATGAGTTCGAATGCTGTGGATTGCAGATAAAAGTTCGGAGCATTAAGGGGACCGCCCTAGCATACGAAAACTTCTACAGTTATTATCCGATTGTCATGAAACTTCACATACATACGTAAAATGTAAAAAAAAACATTTTGCTCCTATGAATTTTTCGAAAAAATTGATAGAAAACGTGAAATTCATAGAAAAGATGTGTATAAGAGACAGGTCTAAACTTGAACTCAAAATAAGCCCTATAAATATAGTTTTCAAAATATAATTCACAGTAATTTCATAAGCTTCATATACAGTAATCGAAAACAATTTTATTTAGCAGCAAAAAACTTTTATCTGGGCTAAAACAGTCATTTTCGAGTAACTTATCAACGCAAACTCTTAGCAAAACGTAGAGCCACACACTTCAGCCCAGTGAAACTGTCGAAAGGCGGTAGACCGCACGGACCAATATCTGCAATACTTGGCGAGAAACCCGCTATGGGCCCGTTATCCACAGTGGTCCCTTTGCCCCATGTTACCCTTCATCGATTCTGCAGCGTCAGGCCNCTCACTCCCGCAGCTTTTGTTGCATCTGATGAAGGGTCGCTGAGACAAAAGACAATCTACTCACTCACTCCCGCAGCTTTTGTTGCATCTGATGAAGGGTCGCTGAGACAAAAGACAATCTACTCACTCACTCCCGCAGCTTTTGTTGCATCTGATGAAGGGTCGCTGAGACAAAAGACCATCTACTCTCACACTCCCGCAGCTTTTGTTGCAAACAAATGAAGAGCGACGGCTTCGGCTGCTCGTTTATTGTGCGTCTGTGCGCTCACTGCATGGCTAATTGCCCATCTCTGTAATGTACTTTTTAAAATATTTGTCCCAGCAATTATTTTCTCCCGCTCGGTTATCAACATTAGGCGGCTAATGGAAGAGTAAAAAAAATCTTGGCTGCTGAGCAGACTGGATGACAACTCAGCAAGTTGGCTGAGTTGGCTGCTCAACAAGCTGGACTGGCAATTCCATTAAATATCCAGGTATCTGTTTAGTCGCAGCTCAAAGTATGAGCAGTATTCGCTATGAAAGAACTTATAAGCAGAGATTGTGAGCCGAAAATCAGAGAGATCAGCATTCCTTACGTTGCGGTCAGGTTTCGATTCATTATCCAATTACGAAATTAGTGCGAACATTTCAGTCTCTCAAATTCTAATTCATCCCCACCAAATTTCAAATTCAAGGTCATACATCCGATATTAAAATAAAACAATGAAATAATAAATATTTGCGCATGGAAACATAAAACCGAAATGGAAAGTTTATTCATGTTTTATTATGATTTCCATTAAGTAATTCACGTTTGGATTATAATTGATGCGTCGATCGAAGTTCTCAATAAAACTTGCCGAATGAATTCCTAATATCATCAGGTAAATTTCATTCCGTATTTTTAGCGCATTTTCTCATTTATGGAAAAAAATGGCGCTATTGTGCTCGTCATATCCGTCTGTCTGTCCGTGACTTCACGTTTTCGTCGACGAGAAAATGCGCTCTCTGTCACTCAGTGCAATGGGTACTGAGTTATATTTTTTCGATATTCATTTCCTCTCAGAAGATATGTACTGACGAAATTATGTGAACTGAGTTATCTTGAGGTCGTCATATGTGCAGGAATTATTTCCAGAGCTCAGCATAGATGTGAGTAGTGAGTTCATTTATGACGCGTCGCTCTACTTCTCTTAGATAATTGTACGTCCTCTTATTGACTGCACGTCACTCAATTGGCCCCAAAACTACATTATTTCTGGTCTATGCAATTTACTAATACGAATTACTGGGCTATTTCATCCTCGAGTTATTGCAGGTGATATTAGTGCAGCTAAATACGCTCGGTCTGGAGAGGGGGCGCCAGCACATGAAGATCTGTTCCGACATGACCGAGGGATAAGAGTGTGAACTAGAGGAAGCATTGTGCGTATAGGCTTCTGGAGCAACAGGTTGGTTGGGGTTATTAAGTGTTATATGAGGTACCAATTAACTTTGAATTTATTTGCATTTGAGAATTATATGTCATATACTTTCTTTGGATGAAACATTTTATGCTATTTATATTACTGAAGGCTTCCATTAAAACATATTAAAGTTTATTTATTTGATGGCTAAAGCAAATGAAAAAAGATTTTCCCAAAAATTGACGCAATTTTGTTTTGGAATAAGCTCTGAAGTTTGTTGAAAAACACAACTAATAAAACTCTCAAAAATTACTTCTATCTATGGAGCGGCATTCACATGGTCGACGATGTACGGGGAAGTGAAGATTTAATTGAGCCCCGGTGAGGCTGTAGGTAAAGTTTTGGGCTCAATTAGAAACTTGGGCTCGTGAGGCAGGCGGCGGACGCTCGAAATGCGGCCTAACAGCGGCCGCGTACACCACACTTTCTTAAATTAGGGGAGAATACTACTAACCTCGGCTGAGGGTGACCTCCAAACACCTCCCTGGAAGAAAAATTCACTGTAGCTCCCCATATTGTAGAAAATTGTTAATTAGAGGTAAATGAGCACATGCCACCCTTTTAGAAGAGAATAAATAGACAATCATGTAGAAATGCTTTAAAATCGAGGTTTGAATTTCGTGCTTCAGAAGTCACTTGGAAAAATCTGAAAAGGTTTCATTTGTTCACATGTGGGGAAAAAATGTTTCAAACCATATGTGTATTTTTTCTTTTTTGAGGTAGAATTGAATGAATTTAGCTAAACAAATTTATTTAGAACTTAGCGAATAAGAATTTTTAAAATGGTAACGAACATATGTTGCTAGCACAACTCGTAGTAATTGATCGAATTCAATGAAAAAAAATTTTTGGAGAATAAAATCGACCAGAATACACATAAAATTATACGAGTCGGTTACGCTGGAATCCTAGGATACTAATCTGAAGTTTTCTGATCAAATTCTAATAATTTGGCAATTAAGATATTTTTGTATGGGTGGTGTTATTAATTTTCATAGTAACGCGGTATCTTAAAGACCTCATTGTGAGTTAGCCTACTAATTACAGACGGATTTCGGTACATGAACTCCACATACGCTCGCATTGTTGACGTAGACTTTCGTCAGATAGTCTACGGATATGATCTGTGAACGTAGACTTTCGCACAGAAAGTCTAGTTCACATTTTGACTCGGACGCACACTGCTAGCCATGGGTGATGATGAGAGCATGGCTTGGGCACGGCAACGAGTTCCTGAATTAGAAAACCAAAACGAGATTGTGACAGCAGTGTTACTAGATCACCGCGCTCGGTATCAAATCTCGTTTAATCCAGCGGTTTCAAATTCCCTTCTCGTCTTGCGCCAATTTTCCGTGGCGACCTCTTCAAAAATGGCTCGCATGCAGCACACGTCTTGCAGCAACTTGAGTGGGCCAAAAGGATTTCTCGAGACTACTGTAAAATGGGAATTTTATCTTTCAGTTAAGGCGGTTACTCGCCGTAAAAATATTGAATAGGTAAAATAAAATTGTAATTAATACGTATTGTGTCGACTCTTAATTTTCACAAAAATATGGCTACGAACAGCCTCTTGACGCAGCTGCAGCATCCTGCTTTTAGGTTTTGTATTATTTTATAGTGGTGGCAGAAAACTGTAATTTATTATTGCTCGTTTAGGATTCTCGGCTAACAATATAGTTCAAATGAATTTAATATGAGTTTCACAGTTTTTCCTGGGTAGAGATCCTGATGCAACAAAGTTTTAAATTTAAACTAAATTATTTTGCTTCCTATCCCTTTTTACTTTACATGCAAATTAAATTGACCATTAATCAGAAACTGATCAGGAAAAGACCATTTTTACTCTTTCTTTCGCGATATTAAGTTTATGCCTTTTCAAGTTATGCATACAACAAAGGCAGTGACCAGCCAAACAAGCTAATCAATAGGAGTAAAAATTTAATATCACGGCGATATAGTGATACTATAAAACCACAGCTCATCATATCATTCAAATAGATACAACAAGATATACATACAATGCCAGTATAACTCAGTACTCACTGCAGTGAGTGACAGAGAGAGCATTTTCTCCGAATCGATGAAAACGTGGTCACAGACAGACAGACAGACGGACGGACATGACGAGTACAATAGCGTCTTTTTTCATAAATGAGAAAATGCGCTAAAAAATAGCCTTTGCGTTAGTTAGATCAAGTGAGTAAGAGAGGAAAAGGGAAATAACGTCTAGTCTAAGTTTAAAAATGCATGCTAGTTACCTTTCACTGAATTTTGAGTGGTAAGACGACTCCACCAAGTCGCATTACTGAACATCATTGCCCGTTTATTTGTATTGAAATTAACGTCAGACAAAATTTCAAAAAATTCCATAATTATAAATAGAGAATGATTATATGGCGTTTACAATCGGATCGGAGTTTGAATAGTCAAAAAAGAAATTAAAAACTTGGAGAACTTTTATTATTAACAAATAGCAGAGTGAATAATAAATGAAATGAAATTAACTTCTGTGAATAATGAATTAAACACGTGCATGCTAACAGAGACTCATTCCAAATATCATCGACAAACTAAGGAAAAATGTGCTCATTCTAGGTGAGGCTTTATGGTTAAAACGTTATGCTCACTCCTCTTTTATTTTGAGGATAAATTGGCTCAGAAAACAATAAATTATTTAGAGAAAAAACGAATCGTGAATGAATATAAATAAAGTTAAGATTTGGCAAACTGGTGC
The DNA here is from genome assembly GCF_000764305.2 of Hyalella azteca. Classification (NCBI taxonomy): domain Eukaryota; kingdom Metazoa; phylum Arthropoda; class Malacostraca; order Amphipoda; family Hyalellidae; genus Hyalella; species Hyalella azteca. The sequence continues at coordinate 25,359 of NW_025939338.1, read as the reverse complement.
TTGTAACTCCACTTCTGATTACTGTTGAAAAATGTGTTTTTCTCAAGTCCCATCGCCAATTATAAAAGAGGTTAATCCAGTTTTTTTAATCTATTAATTTTCTAGCAAATATTTTCTAATCGTATATGAACATTCAAACGTAAATTTTTGTAATCTCTGGGATAAACCTTCTTAAAATTAATATGTAACAAAACTTACAATGTACGACCGAATGATGCAAATCAGCTCGTTTGGTGCTACCAATCAGAAGCGTCAAACGAGCCGATCAATAATTAGTTCACGAACAATAATTTTTGCTCACAAAATGTCGCATGATTACGACACTCAAATGATAGAACGTGGGCACGTCAACATTTGCAAAACTGCATACCGTAGGGCCAGCCAGTGTATGCGTCCCACACACAACAATTAAAGTATTTCAGTTCGTTACAGTATCTGGATTGATTTCCAGGAAGAACCAATGTCTTGGCCCGCTGTATATTGAATGATCCTGAGGATGCAAAAAACTTTATCTGACCGTTACTCACTTCTCCTATTTGGAAATATGTTCCCAGTCCTGAAAAGACTTGTTTTGTGCATTCTAATTTTTGAGTTATGGAACTATTTCGCTCCCGCTTTAACAGATTCATTTGAGATTTAATTTGCTCGTAAAAGGGGTTCGTATCTAAAAAAAACTGGTTTGTGTTCATGAATATTCGCTTGATTTTCAATTTTGTAAATCAAATCGGTGATAGTTTAACTTATCCCACCAGCACTTGCCCTACAAATAGTGTTTTGACAACATGGTTTGTAAAATCTGCTCTGTTTTAGAAAGCTAAAACTTTCTATAATCTTTCGTCTATAATATTTTCTTCTTGCATTGGATAACTACCGGAATAATTCTTTGCGAAGTATGTGAGCGCAGAAAATGTATGTTAGCGCAGGAGTGGCTTCGTTATGCAGCCAATCTAAGGAAATGTCTCCTTGAAAATGTCATACATACGTAAATTACCTCGAGGCCAGTGTTGCATAGCGACTCGTGTACTTAAGATTATAACGTCTGACCTATATTGGAAACCAGAATATAACTGTTTCATACAGTATCGTTTGAGATATAAGTGGAGTCCTTTCCTCAGCGACGTTAAAATCATACACCACACTCCCGTGCGGGCCAATATATAGAAGTGTTTTAAAACGTTTAGTCAAACTTATGAAAGATAAAAAAACTATTATATTCCTCTAGAATCCGATTTGGGCTACTGGTCCTTTATTGTGGTGATACACTAGTGTTACCAAAAACTTTTGTCCAGGTTTAGAATTTTTTAAAAACATAAGTGAGATACCTTCCTCCATTCCGGAAGAGAGTTCTTTATAATCTGTTAGGGTAACATTGGGCAACGGGCGAGATGAAAGTTGTTTGCTGCTAAATGAAACTGTTTTCGATTACTCTGTAAGAAGCTTTTGAAAGTATTGTGAATTATATTTTGAAAGTGGTATTTATAGCGATAATTTCGGGTTCAAGCTTAGACTATTTGCTTTAGAAATAAAATGTTGACCCGATATTAATTGGAATGATACCTAGTGAAGCAACGGGCCCAATATGCGTGTCACGGGGCAAAGCGCCCATATGGTGGGCTCATTACCCCTCTGTGAAGTCTTGTTTTATAGATCATTAGATGTGTCTCAATATGCGCTCTACAAAACTATGACTACCTTTCTGATTTACTAATTATACTTCATATTGAATGATTTTTTGATTTGCTGCCTCAAGGCAGCAGGTTCTAGTTTCAAATTATGCGTATTTTTGACCCCTTATCTCTCTTTCAACCTTACAACATTATGTGTGACTATAAAAGGAAGACCAATATAGCCAAATATTTTCAAACTGCACTTAAGAATATGTTGGAGGAAATTAGGAATGACCAATTACCTATAGTTAAAATTGTCAGGTAAACGGTGCGTGGGCGCAAAGACAGCAAGACGAAGCAACCTGGAGTTCTTTGTTTAGGAAGATACGATAACTACATCCTCGAAGATGCGGAATTAGCAATAGCTCCGCGCATTAAAGATATGCAAAAACGAATGTTTGGACTGACATTTACAGTTGTGCGGAGAATTGCAATCAGTGTTGCTGAGCGACCAAATAAAAATCGCCTATTTAGCAAGCAAAAAAAATGGTTGGCAAGGATTGCCTGAAAGATTTTATGGAGCGGCACAATTTGAGTATTAGCATTCCTCATCTAACAAGTTTGGTTCAAGTTGTTGACTCTTGCCTTGCCAAAAGTTGATTTCAGCCAACATCAATGAGCCAAAAGTTGACTAGTTTTCATGGTGTTGACTGAAATCACGAGTAAGTACGAATTCCCTGAACATCGTTTCTGGATTATGGACGAAACTGGAACGTTGTTTTTCTGGTCAAGTAAATATATTTTTTCTAGTCAAGGATACATTTTTCCATGTCAAAGATGAAATTTTTATGGCAAGGATATATTTTTCCAGTAAATAATATATATTTTTAGGTCAAGGAAATATTTTTTTCACGTCAGTGATAGATTTTTTCAAGCCAAGCATTTTTTTTCAAATTGAGGATGTAATTTTTAAATTGTTAATAAATGAATGAATGTAATATTTTTTCACATTTTTCTTATTTTAAACTGTAAAGTGTTGTTTTATCATATTTAAAACAAATAATATACAATTGGGGTTTACTAGACCAGGGGTGGGCGTCTTGCCCTAAGCCCATGAGCCCATTGCCCCAGGGGTGGGGCAATGGGCCCATTTTTACACTTTTCAAAAAATAGTGTAGCATTAAAAATTGAATAATTTGTAACTGAATAATTGACTCTATAGGCTTCTAATTCACAAAATAAACTCATCAAAAATTGAAAAATAAGCGGTCGGTCGCTAGATATGGTCTTTACGAATCGAATGATTTGTCTCTCGATGTTGTAGCACGTTAATTAAAAGAGGAGATTTTTTAAATGACCAACTTTCTGCCGTCTTCTACGAATTTCAGGTTTTTTTTTCATTTTTTTTCCGGAAAACTTACACGAACTAAAAAGTTATTAATTTCCGTTTCACACTAGGGTACCGAGTATCCGTCCGTAAATAAAATCGTTTTTAATGTAGGGACGGACGATTAGGGATTGTGCCCAAGAACACGTCCAGTCGCCTCTTGGAGGTCTTCAGAGTGAATTCACTCTCTATCAAATTCTTATCAAGACATGCGGATTTAATAGACATAAAATAAAATAAATATAATAAATTAATAAATCCTTATCAAGACATATCAAGACATTAAATCCTTTAACAGCCTCGGCCCCATCACGGAAGGAAAAGTCCATTTAAGGGAAGTCAGTTGTGAAGCGTTCTGCTGAAGTTCATCGAGATTTTAAACTTCGTTGTTTTTCCTTTCATATTTCAACTCGAGGGAATCCCTCATAACGAGATGTCCTCCAATTTAAAACGGCTCAACGAAGTTTGTTTGCATCAATAAAACTTGCTCTATACTCCCCACACGTAAAATCTAAACATTTTCTGCAGTCTGTTGAGCAAATGTTTGGGTCGTTATCTTTCTATCTATCACACGTGATCATAAATTTTTTCAAGACGTAGTTAAATCTGTCGTTCTCAAGCATTCTTTCGACTAAACTTTGAATATAATTCGCAGCGATCTCTACACCTTAATGTTTCTAGGAAAGTAATCATGCCGGAAGTATTACTGCTCCGTTCGCAAAATTTATCTTCACTGTTCCCTGTCTTCAATCAGATGTACGTCGATGAAAAGCATTGATGTAAACTTCTTACATAAACAGACAATCTGGATGGAAAGAGATGCTTATCATTCCAGCTGTTCTGGGTAGCCTCCCTCAAACTCTCAGGTGGAACGTTTGAGGCTGAGTTCAGTGGTGGCAAATTTACTTTCGTTTCTGACCTATTCGGCTAATCGAACTGAAGATTATTTCCAGCTAAAAATTCTCCGTAGCGAATTGTCAGATAAATGGAGGTTTTAGAGCCATCTTCAAGTATGCAATTTGAAAAGAATTGTTCCAGGTATATGCATGGTCAGGCGATCAAAATACACTGCACACCACAGGATGAAAGCCCGCAACATAGTTCGAGTTTAAAAATACGTTGAAAAGGTGAGTGGGCCAAGTGATGCAAGCGAATTGTTTAAATTGTTTTGATGTACTGACACAAGGCAACTGATATTCATAGATAAAAAAATTGAGTCGCTGAAAGCGAAGTGAAAATTAAGAGCAACATTCATGAGTTGTCTTCCCTCACGTGAAGGCTAATAATGTTATATTGACCTGACTGCTTTGAATTCACTCGTATGATGGGTCTGCGATACCGACAAATTTGATTAAAATTAAATTCATTAGTGTAAGTAGCATGATTCAACTAAAAACCAAATCGCTCATGCTTTAATCGCTATATTTGTAACTGGTATCCAATATTTTTACTTTTAATAAAACTAACTTGAATTAAGTTAATGAATAATTTACTTTGAATGCGATTTTAATGCGAAATATGACTGTTGTGGCCCGTCCGAGGCAATCAAAACGTGAACTTTAAACGGACTCTTAAAGTATTTGTCTTGATAATGGTTAGTTTCATAGGTCACAATACTGCTGAGATGTTCAACTGTTGAATCTGATCGATCAAAACCAAGAAAGAATTTATTATATAATTTCTCTAGCTTAATTCAGTTGCATAGTCCTAATTATAACTGCTGCTTTGAACCGATTTTTATGTGCGGCGAATACAGAAAATAGTGCTAGGCGAGCATAAGGTGGCTAATCTTATACGAAAACAGGCCTAAAGTACAGATCAGGCAAAACGATCAATTAATTGGCTTTGCAATGGAGCTCAGGGCCTAGACCCACGTTTGAAATCACTGGCAGATTTTCGAGGGCCAAGCCTGGCCTCGACATAGCCAAGGGAAGGCCGGCGACACTCCGGGGGAATTTCCAGCGGAGTTGGGTCGATGAGATCATTGATCATAGTAGCAAGATTGAAAAATGATCCAACCTTCGAATAATGATGACTGTGTTCAAATATGGCAGCCTCTCGGAATATAAATGATGTTTCATTATTAAAGTAAACTTCGTGCTACTTCCATCACCTCCCGCGGTGAATCATTTTTAACTGATGGGAAAATTGGGTAACTAATTGTGTACGATTTTTTCAAATTAAACGTACATCGAAAACGTTTTCAAGATATTGACGTATTATATTCACTCATCCACAGTTTTCTGATGAATTCTAATAGAAAAACTACTTACCACGCGGGAGAGTTAAGAGAGCTCAAAACTGCATGAGTCCACTTGCTGTTTTTAAACAATTATATAGAAAATGGGATATTCTAATTTGAAGCACTTCAGGATCTACTTCCAATATTGACAGTATTTGTTAATCAGTCTGGGCGTAAACGTAGAAATAATGTCATGTAAGTAGTTCGCTGATTAAACAATTTACATCTATTATTGATTGTTTCTAGATATTCGATAAAAATCAGACCGGAGCTTGCACGTAGCCGAATTTTATGGACCTTCGGCTAGACCAGTGGTTCCCAAACTTTTTCAGGCTGGCGCCCCCTTTGGCTCCACAGTGAATTTCTATAGCGCCCCCACAGACTAACATAAAATCATGCGCCTATTTCTAAAAAATTTAGTACGCTGCAATTTTAAAAGATAAAGGTTAAACACAAATGTGTATTCCACAAATAGAAATCATTTTAGTGAACCAATATGCTTATCAGCTGTTTTAACTGTTTCAGCACCAAAAACCTAGGACGTCTCGGGCAAATTTACGGCCCGGACTCGTGGCCAGTCTCACGACCAATCTCCAAATTCAATTATCAAGTAATATCACCAAAACTAATGAACTCAGCTCAATAAAACTTGGAACATGTATCCATCAGAACTTAACGGTGATATTTAGCTTGCGAAAAAATTTTAAATATCACCTTAATTCGTGAGTTATATTGCGATACAGGCCAAAATTCGCAATGATCAAAGAATTTCTTCCAAACTACCTAACAGATTTGAACGAAATTTTGAATATACATTCCTAGCTACCAAATGGTGTTTTTTAGATTAAAAAAATTTTTTGATTTTACTGTCGTAACTATGGCAAACACAATTGAAGGCAAAATCCAAAAAATTTTCACGAGCTTTAAATTACCGTAAGGTCCTAATGAATACGTGTACCAAGTTTCATCGAGATAAGTTCATTAGTTTGAGAGATATTCCGTGATCATTGAATTTGGAAATTGGCCGTGAGACCGGCCGCGAGTCCGGCCGTTAATTGGTCGGAGACCTTAACCCAGGAGAGGTTAAGGTAAAATTATAGCACAGTACTCACTGCAGTGAGTGACAGAGAGCGCATTTTCTCGTCGACGAAAACGAGAAGTCACGGACGGACCGACAGGCGGACAGGCGGACAGACAGACGGACGGACATCGCGAGCACAATAGTGCATTTTTTCCATAAATGGGAAAATGCGCTAAAAACAGATCTGGGTGAAAAAACCATCGCTGGGAGTCGTGTGCAGCACGTGTTGTGTACAAGTCGTCAAACAAACGTTCGAACTTCTGACTTCGACTTCGGACTGCCGCCCTCTCTATCGCCCCCCTATCGCCCCCCTTTCACCCTCTTCTTCTTTACCGCCCCCCAAAATCTTTCCATCGCCCCTAGGGGGGCGATATCGCCCACTTTGGGAACCACTGGGCTAGACAATGCGTTGGCATTCGATCGTAATGCAGGAGGCTTGAGCGCAAATGCCCATGAAAATTGACTAATTAAGGATAATTGAGTCATTGATCTACCATTTAAATATGCATATTTTGCAGCGGTCCTAACTGCATTTGCTCCTAACCGCTGCAAATCTTCAAGTTTGTTGCCTGGCAAGGAAGATATTGAAATATTGGATGTGATTTCACAAAACAGAATTCAAATGGAATTTCCACGTTTAAACTGTCTGCTAATCACTGGAAACTTGCACCAAGCTTCTCTCTTTGATATTTTTCTTTAATGCTTTAAATTTTTCTTTTGAACTGGAATATCGCAATAAGTAGGAGCGATTGGCTGAATTCAGCACTAATTTCAGTACGAAATTTTTGAAAAATGGGGACTAATGCGTTAATATATAAGCCAGGTATCTCGATTACATTGCTTTGTCATAATTTATCGTATAATTAGAGTCTCTAATTGCGTAACTGACGAATTTGTGTACGAGTGATTTCCTTTTGATTGCCTTCTATTTGAAATTGATAATTTATAAGCTATTTCATTTTTATTTTACGAGTATATGTATACGTAGTACGCGTTTATATACAACGGACAGCAGGTTAAATTTTGTCGCTAAAGCTAATTTATTTCAACAAAAAAATTATTTTCCTTCTCGACACGGCCACGTTTGGAACCGATCGCAGGTCAATGGATAGCTTACAATCACAAGCCAGGAAATTCGGGGCTTGCGCCGAAAGGATGACGAAGAGCCTGAGCCGCAGGCTTATATATTGCGGCGCGGGGCCTTCCAGTCACCGATTAATTGATCAAGCAGGTGGCACTGGCAGGCTCGACGTCGGCAGCAGCCGCTGAACAAAATATCTCCTTGCGGAAACTGAACACGGATCGCAATAACAGTTGTAAATCGAACAAAAGTGCAAGATTTTTGCCACTGCTGTTCTAGAAGTTACAACGTTACTAATATTTGACACGGTTCGAAACTATCCATTGTTTTACTGAATTACGTTGTTTCTGTTTAAAAATTCAAAAATGATTGAGTCCTTTCAAAATTTCGAAATCTCATAACATACACAAATAGTTAAAAGTTTCATTAAATCTCTTATAATTAGGCGGGGCAAGATTGATAAAATTGAAGAAAAATTGAATCCCTAACTAAGAGAGAGCTAAATTTTTGTACATGTAGGTCGTTTTAGACTAAATCTTACAAAGAGTGGGTGCAAAAAGTAACCGACAAAAAGGAGAAACTTTAGTTAGAGCTAATTCCACGAAATTACATTAACAAATCTTATTCTAATGTAATTCACATTGGAAATAAAAGTGTCATATCAAACAACAATATTAATAAATGGTGACTAACAGAAATTCAATAACGTTATATCGTCTGCAAGATGAATAACACGAACAAATGGCGATTGTTTTCGTGAAAAATAGCCTAGGTATTGTATCTGACTAATAATTTGTGACCGCGCAATTTCCGTTTTTGGTGTCTATAAAAATAAGAACGTGACAAAATTTTCAAAGATCAACTCGGAGACGAGGTCAAAAACCAACGTACTGAATAAACAAAATTTGCCGTATGTGCAACGAAACACTCATTTTAAAGAAGTGAGTGCTTTGAAATGAGTGGGAAAAATTAAGGAGCAGGCTCAAAATCGGCAGATTGTGATAGGGATGAGTGCAGCCTGTTAGATTGGTTGTGCGTGTGCTATGCAACGCTTCCCGCGTCTTGCACGACTGAGTGCCATTACCGCACTTGTGCCTGCTTTGCTCAAAGACAACAGTCGGGCGCAATCGTGTTTTGAGACCGCACTCTACCCTATACACTAAGTTGCCCACAAACCGGCGCACGTAACTCCTTACCACACTTGTTCGTGCACCTTGGCTCTAGCACCGATTTTACGGGGTTACATCAGATGATGCGCAATTAGCCTTTCAATTAGCAACAACATAAAAAATGCTCAGCGCAGGGAGAATCGAAGATTACCCACATCATCTGACTCCTTACTCTTTGCTAGAAGATGCAGTCGTCTCTGCTGGTCTAGCCTTAGTCTTATAAGAGAGAAATCCACGCAGATTGCCAAGATCTCCTCTTCTGTCAACTAAATTTTCAAATTGAAGTTTTCTAGAAATTTTTTACATAACTTGTCATTTTAGTATTTCACAAACTTCAGATTAAGTCTTTTTTCAAATTGTATGAATATTATTCATATGTAATTGCAACTCGCAAAAAAATAAGCTTATGAACCCAATTTAAAGCTTCTGACAATTTTATAGTTTAATCTTAACCCAATCGATATCGATTACTGAGAGCCATGGAACCAGTGTTTTGACATAAATTTAGAGTCGCAAGTAATATCGTCCGTTCTACCCTCTTCATTGGCGTCCTAACCCTAAAAAAAGCTGGGGCCGCGGCAACTAAGTTATTGGAATGAAAAGCAAAATTTTGTCCAATCTTTAACTACAAAACATCCAAAGATAAATGGGAAAGGAGGAATGCATTAATTTACAATCCAGTTAGAAAATGGTTACTCTTCCACGAGTAAGCCCCTTTCTCTAATGTAATGACATCAAAATCTCTTCGTTAGTGTAGTACAACCCGAAAGTCGAAGGTTGCTCGCACTGTAAATTAATTCGAGCCACATTTTCATTCCTAATTATTACAGAAATATTGAAATCGTAATCTGCATTCATATCGTATCGTAATCTGCATTCAGTTTCCGATTGCAACATCCAACATTCATTGAAGGAGTCATTCAATGTTCAATTACTATTGCCCAGAAAAAAAATTAAATTACAGTGGAACTTTCAATATTCCACGCAAAAAATGTATAATTTTCCTTGTAACATAAGAGTCAGGTGAAATCCGTACGAAATCACCATAATTTTTTTCGTCTTTCATTGATCAAATAAATCCAATGACCCTATAGCGTCATGCCTTAGTGTAAGGACCGGCAAATATTCCCGCAACGCCTCCTTCATGCCAATCATCAAAAGGCTCAACGATAAGGCTCAAAAAAGCCTCATCAAAAGGCTCAACATGCCAATAAAACTGCTCAAAAACAGTCAGTTTCAGCAGCAGACGTGGATACGCGTCAAGCAAGCAGATGCTCCAACTCCATTTAGCGCTAATGAACTTTTTAATTCAGAGAAATTCTGCTGGCAATGCTGTTCATTCTGATTGCTCTACTCGACTGATTTCACGAGTGCTCATCCGCTTCTAGATGAAATCCTGAAGATTCCAGTATAGTCACTGGTTCAGCTACGAAAATTCTGTCAAGCTATTTTGGCAGATAATTGTATATGGGAGCGCCATGAGCTGAAGATCAAAAGTGCATGCATTAACGAAAATCAATTTCCTAGGCGGGAAATGCGCTGCCATTGGCTACACGTTATTTTGAATTTGGATTCAGATCATCAAGAAACTTGGCATCGTAGCTTCAATAACTCATAATTACGCATTTGAACAAAATCGCTCGAATAAAGATTTGACGTGTCTTTTGTGTGTAATTAAATGGCTAGTAATTATCATGAAAATGAGTTTTTCCAACAAGTACTTATTTAGTATTATATCACTTGTAAAAATTTACTATAAGGGAGACGCGACATTGTTCGCCGAATGTATTGCATGACCATTGATTGATTGTTTTTCTGTGAGGAAATGGTACTGAGGGTAAAAATTATAATTAAATGAGTATTTGGGAGCACACGCGCAGTTAGATATCAATGCCAGCAGCTAAACTTTTCATAATTATTTGAAGTGGAGATCGAAAGTATTAAAATTATTTCAATAGATTTTGTGAATATTGAACATGTATAAAATCATGAATTCCACGTCGAACGTGTCATCCCTAACGCTAGCTGAAAATGTTATTCCTAACGCTAGCTTTCTTACACTGAAAATTCTGCTATACACATGTAGTAAATAGTAATTCTAAGCTTCATTTCATTAAAAAATATCTAAATTTTTCTATAACAGCTTCATGAAACGGTTCAGGAGTTATTGGTGTGGGGATAACGCACTGCTGCAACATGGAAGTAATATTAATACAATAATATTGCTATTAATACTTTAATGTTTCAATTCGTTAAAATTCGTTCAAGTGTTTCGCTATTATTAAAAGCAAAGTAAAAAAAAATCAGCTCATCCACATAAATTATTTTTTATTTTGCACGACAGACATCCATTAAATGTGTATGCGAAAACCACTTTAAAGTCTTCTATTTAGACTAATTTTTGTAAAGGAGCCGTAAAAAAATATGAATATGATGTGAGTGGCAAAAACAAAATGATTTTTTCTATAGATTATTATTAGAATATAATTTAGACTATTTTCTTGAACGAAAATACGAAAAAGATGATAGGTATAGAAAATTTTCGAATTAAATATTATTTTGATCGAAGTCACTTGATGTTCCCATTTTCGAACGCTGTAGAAAAAGACAAAATCGATATTTTACCNTTTAATTGTTTGGTGATTACTTGATATGATGAATATGATGGTTCATTGAACATTTGATAAGTGTATTGCTGATATATCTGATTTGAGCAAATTTTGGTATTTACTGTTGGTATATTGATTTATCATGTTTCATCCAATATACGTAGGTAGTTTGAATTGTGTATAAGTAATTCAAGCAAGTAAAGATACGAATCATGAATAACGTGAAATGAAATGATGTATGAAATGAGATGTATGTGAAAATTTTAAAAGAATCAAATTTTGAGAATTTTAAATGAACGCGTGGACTATATCTAATCAATTCAAGAGGCATATTAAGACATTTGAAAAGAAAATGCATTAAGTATCTAAATAATTCACAATTAAATAGCCCACTATCAAATCAAAGGTATATGGAGTAACGAATAGTGATAGAGAAATTCGAAATAGTGGTTGAATTCAAAATTTAAATTAAGGCATGCCTAAATGAAGATGCGCCCCACGTTTTTCGTTTTAGATGTTGTAAAATATTTTAACTGAAATACAAAAGACCAAGAGAATGAAAGCAAACAGAGATCAGTAGCTGCCGAAAAATTATTTTCTACTTTTTAGTCCACATGAAAAACGTGGTCTTTAAAATTTTTTTTTATACATTTTATTTTCTACTTTTTAGTTTTATGTTATCTTTGTTTGCATTCTTTGTGCGTATTTAGGGGCGTGCGTTCTTAAATGTTAAATGTTCGTCACACGTGCGAGAATTAACCGCGTTTATTAGTTCTGAAAATCGCCGCTTTAGGGGGAATGGCGCTGCGATCGATTAAAGGAAAACAAATTTCCACTTCGAAAATTAATTTGTTTAAAATAGTGATAAATACGCCTGGAAACGTGCAACAAATTAATGATTATTGTATTGTCATCGGGAGCTGAGCTTCCCTAAAAGTTTCAGAGCGCTAGCTAGCGGGAAAGTTGGTGAAATATCGATTGAAAGATTTGATCGTCACAAACAGACAGACAGGCAGACGGACACGATAGCGAGCTAAGAAAAACGTGGTAATAAAATCGAGTTGACATGTCAGGTGCAAATGTCGCTGGCCTACTGGTTTGCATTACGTATAAAAACACAGTAACCCATGTTATGTCCGTAAACCTTCAGGATCGCGGCTGTTTAATTCGACTACCTGTTGTTCAGAAAAATATATCTGTAATTTTTCACGAAGTTCTCCCAAGAGTTGATAGCGTGAGTTAAACAGGCGAAGAGTGTACGTGATAAGGTTAAGGTAAGCGTGTTATTCTTAGTAAAATTTTATTGCATTTATTGAAGTTTACAAAATAGGGACTCAATGTATGCTGCTTCTGTGTCAAATTTGAGAAATAAGTTTCATGTTCCTGAGCTTCTGTATAGGGAATGAAACAATGATCAAAATGTTTAATAATAACTCCTTGGAACATATTACTATCAAACTTTATTCAATGTGAACATTAATTGCATGTAAATCTTAAGAGCATTGAATTGAGGCGGCTCTAATGAAACGAAGATATCAGCATTGAATTTGAATGGCCCAGTCGTCAGGGGAGATCGAATTCTTACTGGAACTCAGAAGTAAAGATTTTCTTCATCAGCCAGGACAAAGTTCTGGCAATAAGACGCATCTTTTACTGACAGGGACATTCTTCGGAGGTGTTTTTCAGCAGCTCGACGGGCATTAAGGAGTGTTTGAGTCTCCCTGAGATGCGCCGCACGCCGCATGCTCATCACGTCGAGCTATTCCATCAGACGGCACGGCTGCCACAAGAGGCACAAGCTCGAGCCTAATGGCATTTCCGACCTTCTTTTAGGAAGTTCAAGGGGGAGTCTGCTAGCTCTCTTCGAACGGTCCAGGCAGACCACTGCCTACCGACGAGGTAGGTAGTGGTATTTTGCTTGCATGGACAGTCCAGTATTAGGAACTGCTGACAAGCCTAATGGCATTTCCGACCATCTTTTAAGATGTTCAAGTGGGAGTCTTCTAGCTCTCTTCGAACAGTCCAGGCAGACCACTGCCTACCGACGAGGTAGGTAGTGGTATCTTGTTTGCATGGACAGTCCAGTGTAAGGAACTGCTGACAAGCGATCACTACGTTGATAAATCTATTACCCTTCATTTTTTTATCAAAGATCACTGATTAGTCACTTTCGTAGAAATTATCAACAAATAAATGCTTTAAAATCTATCAGTTTATGATGAATTTAAGGCGGAAGAATAACAAGGTGTAAAAAATGTTCATTCACTTTTAACATATTAAAATTCATATAAAGTTATCTATGCACCAACCGTTGCATTGTAAGAATCACAGCCGTCTTATTTTAGGACTATCTGATGATCGTTAGTTGGTATAACGTCACCAGTGACCGCTGACTGGCGAGAAGAAAAAAGAACACTTCATCTCGTTTCTTTCCGTAGCATTTATCGTCTCGTCTCGTTATTTTGGTTCATTTCGAGTAGAATAATACGAGACCTCGAAATCACGGCTGAAAATAATCAGCAGGATGCAAGCTGACAACGTAGGCTGCAGGTCATCTATGTTATCTATAATATAACAAGAAGTAACTCACTAAAGAACATATATATTCCTTGTATCCAAATACATCGCATCTGGAGTTTCTGTAAAATAGAATTAAGCTCAAATTCTAGCATGATCGCAATAAATGAATTGTTGACATGAATTTATGTCTCCTGTGATTTATGTGCAAATAATGTACACAAATTCAATGTTTTGAGTGGAAATTCGTCCTTTTGTTTTGCTGGAGTTGATTCTAGTTGATACTTTGGATTAATATGAAATGAGCTTTCTTAAGAATTTTCTTATAAAATTTTATTTCAATAGAATATTTCCAATTTCCAAGAACTCGTTTTTGATTTTTTGGAAAGGAGAAGATTTTTTGGTAACGATAAGAAAAATACGGTAAGACAATTTTATCAAATGGAATGGATTATTTTTCGAGTGAGTGGTAAAAGTTTTATTTATGTATGTCTACTTTTAGCATCATGAGCGAGATGTAAAACAAGTCTTGCCGTGCGCTTAAACTGCACGAAGCAGAATGCTCGAATATATATATCGACCCTTTTTGAGGCGTACACTTCTCTAAAAACATGTAAAACACTCGAGCGATGAGCAAAAGTATGAATGACCGTAACTATATTTTATTTAAGAGTGCAACGTGACACGAGTCAATCTTAGACTGACGCCATATAGGCGCGACGCAGGGTTCACAGAAATACGAGTCCTTGGAAATCATTGTTTCCGAAACTATTTCCATTTCATTTTATGGAAGATAGTCAGCATATTGGTATTTGACCATTTTCTTACGACTATGACATCAATCTGATTACTAACAGTGTAATCAGATTGATACTTCTTTTGTAAGTCTAGCAAATACTTGATTAAACAATAAAATAAACAGGCCATTGGCCTATTTCTTCAATGCCGACACTTCTATTCTATGAAGATTCAGTATGCTCCGAGTCCGCACAAGAAGGAACTCCAATGAAAATATCAAACTCCGTGAACGCGGCATCATGAATTTGAACAGAATGCATGGAATTAAATATGGACCACTGACCCTCGGAACACATGTATTTATTTATACAATTAGCAGGAATAGATGCAAAAATTTGTTTATACAATTAGCAGGAATAGATGCAAAAATTTGTTTGAAGGATGCTTTGATTTGGAGTTATTGGCCTAAAAAACTTTCATATGAAATTAGTCGTTCTCTGAACGATTGATTTTCGGAATTTACGTTGATAACAAGGACAATACACTGACAACGAAAGGCGTTAAATAATAGTCTCGAAAATAATAAATTATTTAGCAGAAGTTTGTCCTAAGTAAAACATGTTAAATTATGCCACAGACACTCATAAGCCAAAAGTTACGTTATATAGAAAATCAGCCTTAGGAAATAATGATAGTGAAATTTCAATTCACTGATGACTCGTTACCAGAATCTATCGAATAACTGATTTTCAGAACAGGTTTGTAAGCTTTTACAGTGCTTGACAGAGCTTCCGTGAAGACGAAATCACTACGACGGACGAATTTTCACTGTCAAAACAATTAATTTGAGCCAAAAAATATCAAGCGATTTTATTGTTTCAGCATGACTGACAAGTCGTGCTACCATCCTACACATTAGGTCCGCAGGTACATAATGGTTCGAGAGAAGCTCGTTATCATCAGCTCAGTCAGTCTTTTGAATGAACTTCTTGTTCAGTCATGAATATAACCTGATTACAAAATTGATGCATTGATCGAGAAGTCATTGCCGGAGTAATTGGAAGATTATTCACACATATACATGTTATACCAATAAAAATATTTAGTCGGTTATTCACCTCCACGCCCCTGATTCGATTTTGATAACGTATTCCAATATTTTGTTGCACGTTATTTCAGCAGTGGAAAAATTTACTGAAAAATCCGATTTTCAGGACACTAAATTTATCGCACTCGTTTTCTACAAAATCGATTCTGATTCTCCACCTCCACAACTGACCAATTTATTGCATTTATGCCGTTACCAGAAGTCTAATTTGCGCAATTTGAAAAATTAATCTTTCACTACAATGTACTAGCAATCATAATCAATCATAACGGTAAGAAAACCTGAGAAATTTGATGCAGTTTTATTAGCTTTTAGCTAGCTAACTAGGTTAGTCATAGTTAAAATATATTTAAAAATATAATTCACTCATAACTTTAAAAAAGACAATTTTTTCTCACATGAGTGAAGTTCGATATATTTACCTTCCGAAGAATTAATATAATTCTCGTCAGGAACCTTATCAGAAAAAAAATTCAACATCTTATTGAAATTCAAATTGGGTTAAGATAAAAGGTCTTTATTTCGTTTGAACGTAAATTATATGTAAAATTTAATAAAGTTATGACATTCAACAAACGTCAATAAACTGAAACGCAGAAACAATTCAACACAGATGAACTAGATGACTATTTGCATCAAATCTAAACAACAGGTCGAAAAAGTTGATTTTTATCCGGGAATAGAACCTGAAGAAACGCCGGAAATTGTTTCGCCGTTTTTTCTTCCTCTCCAGCTGCGTAGAAGTACGAGTCCTTCTATTTGTCAGGAGCTTATGAATGGCACAATCATCAGCCTCCGATCGCGAGCATTGCCTGACCCGACATAAGTATCTTCCGGCGCACTTTCATCAGAGGAGTGCAAGAGTTGGCTAGCTTATCCATTTTTTCGTCCGTCAAATTTGGCAGTCGTCTAAGGCATCAATTTTTTGTGCCATCAAGCAATGGACTGAGGGTCGAAGCGCTGGCTTTGAAGCTGCCCTCGCGTCAGTCTCCGTCAAAAAGAAACAACTTCAGTCGGGAGGAGTTATTGACTGAGGACCTGTACTCAAAACACTCACCTGAATTTCGACCTCTGCGTTCAGCATACCATTAAATTTAAACTTTGTCAAAAAACGTCCATATTATTCACAAAAAATGTCCAAAGCATTGCTAATATTAGCAGTGGTCACCAATCGATCATGTTTGCAAAAATAATTAAGAATACCGTGAATATTTGTTTTTAAGGTAATGCATAATATATGTGAGCATTAGAAAGTGCTGCAATTTTACGCCTGTGACAGGTACATGTTCAAAAATAATTTTTTTTATGATAAAATTGGTAAAGCATGTCCCAGATAGATAAATCGACGAAGGCAACAGTAGAATATTCAACGATCGCTTATTGCTCATTTTAGGAAAAATACACGCTGAAAGAACCACAATGTAGAGTAGTTAGAAATTATATTTAGTGTCATTTGTTAGAATCGTGTAAGAGATCGGTAAAACTTTGAACCTAATCTTATGTTTATTTCTAACCCAAACAAATATTCTCCGTACGTTTTCATCAGACAAAGAAATATCTTTCTATTTGCGGATAGATAACATGCAGTAATACATTTACACAACAAAGTTCATTTGTTTCATCTGAATTAATTTAGGGGGAGGTTCATATCTTCGATATGCGATAACCTCGTTCTGACGAAATTTATCCGTATTTTCAAGTCTTGAGACACCCAGCTAGGGGGGGGGGCGGATTATCAAAACATCGCTACGTATACGTAGCCTCTTACGTGTCGCGTAAGTGCTGATATGAAGACGTAACTTTAGCGTTGGTATTATCAACACATTTGCGCGGGACGCTCGGCACAAGAATTTGTGCGTAACTGTACGCCTGCTCGGAGGCGTCGTTAGCGGAGTCTGCATTGTGTCTGCTGTACAAGTCTGGAGTGTCTGCTGAAGCAGACACTGATGAGGAATCCTTTTGTAACGGAATTTGTCATCTGTTGCTTGATCGGTTAGTCTTCACAAACTCTTCACGATAGGTATTAATCAAATTAGTTCGCACCTTTCGTAGTTTCACGAATTTGTTGTCTCAACTTGTCAGCAGAGCCCAGCCGCGCGCACCATGTTTCATCGGCGTCGGGATCAGGCTGTAGATGAGGAATTATATTCCAAGAGGTTAAGTCCCTGTTTTATGCTTGTAGTTCTGGCGTGACTGGAGCAGGGACCCTCATGTTTTTGTTTTCCAGAAGTGCGTTTTTGAAAGCAATTGGTCGCTTGTTGACCAGATGAATCGTTTGCGCAATCAAAAACTCGAAGTCCTCCAGACTAAGTACGTTATTGCGGATCGGCCCGAACGTCAAAACGCTTGGTAAATTTCACGCAAACTTCTACTAGGGACCCAGAGCACTGTTCCCCTTGAAGAATTGTTCGGAAATGGGACTTTTAATTCCATTAGAACTGAAATAGTCGTTGGCGTTCGGTTCTTCTAGGAAGTTCCTGATAAATCTAAAATCTAAAAAAATCTAAAAATCTGAATTTTAAAAATGATATAATGAAATAGCTTGTGGTGAATCGATGTCATTCTAATTGGAGAATGAAAGTTCGCGTAATAACTATATTTACGCATGACGGATGACAAAATAGCAATAAGATGCCGGGCTAAAATATTCCTCGTGATCATTTTCAATTCAGTTTCCAACAATTTTTTACAAATTTTTTCTTTGTTGTTTCGTTTCAGATCAAATTGGAGAGTTCAGATTGAGACGCGGTGGAGATCAGACGTGTTGTGTAGTCGCTCCAGGAGCCTGACCGACTTGTTTCCTGCGTTGAATTGCTTCCGGAACTTTATTACCGTCGTGCGGTTGTGCTGGACTTCCGGAACTTTATTACCGTCGGGCGATTGTGCTGTACTTCCGGTACCGTCGGGCGGTTGTGCTGTACTTCCCGAACTTTATTACCGTCGGGCGGCTGTGCTGTACTTCCGGAACTTTACTACCGTAGGGCGGTTGTGTTCATCAGGCTTGTTTTCGGTGATTTATTGTTTCCGGTGATTTATTGCTGTGAGAGACCCTAGCTAAATCTCAGTGAAGGAACCCGGAAATCATTAAACAATTAAGAAAGAAGACATTTCGATGGCTGGGAAGAAAGTAAACAAGATTGTTAAGAAGGAATGCGGTTCTTCGAAACAAGATGCACCGAAAAAAATCGAACAGGAGATCGAAGTGCGTAGTTGAAGATGCATGCAAGTTTTGCAAAGAGACCTCGTTGAGAGAAGATGATCAGATGGTCATCTGTGAACACTGCGAGGATTTCATTTGCATCAGTTGCGCGAAGCTGAGCTCTGAAGAATACTTTTTCCTACTGATGGGTGTTGTGTCTATCCCATTCACCTCGCTGCACAAGAACAAGAGGTATCAGAAATTGTGAGCACCGGCGAGTGTTGGGTTCATCTCGTCCGGTGCATGCGGATGCAAGTTTGCGCTCGGCTCTCTCTTGGGATGAGAGAGTCCGGGCGCTTACTTGCTGTCTGCTGGCAAGTGCGCGTGTGGATGGATGTTGTGCATAGCCCTTTCACCACGCACACTCGAGTCTAGTAGCTGTTGTGCTTAAGCTCATGGACTCTCTCAGTCAAGCAAGAGGTATCACTTTTACATGTGATTGTTGCTGTGTGGACCGTTCGAGGTGGTTGTGAATGGACGGTTTTGGCATGGTCCTTGGTCTGCTCCGAAGCCTCTCTCAGGGCCTAGGATCGGACCGTTTGCAGTGACCTGCCACTGTCCCGTGTCATGTGCGCGTTCTCTTTTGTGTTCGGGAGGCGTGCGCGCGGCATGGAAGTAGCGACCCCTTCTGTTCACTTTAATCCATGTTCTATTACCAAGCATCTTTCTTCCGGTGCGTGTGTGTGGCCTGGTTTCATTCCGACGTTCCATATTCTGGGTACTTGATTGCCGAGCATTTAGCGATTGCAGTGCTCGAGTGATCGTGCATCCCAGTCTAAATTGTCAATAGGCGGCAAAGGTTTAGAATCTGCTGGGGCGCCTTTGTCGTCTTTCTTAAGTTCCCAGCAGCTTGAGTCCAGGTGGATGGGAATCCTGAGACTTGAGTACACAAAACCTATCCACGCCCCCCTATTTTAAAAAAGGGGGGCGTGCCCCTGTGTTTTGTTGCAGGATAGGTTTCAATGAAAATCCTGTCCTCATCACGTGCGAACGCATACTTGCTGCTGTCTGCTTGTGAGTGCGTGCGTGTGTCTTTGGGTGTCGTGTATATCCCATTCACCGCTCGCACACTGGAGAGTCCTCCAGCTGTTGTGTTTAAGCTGTTGGACTACTCTCAGTCAAGCAAGATGTGTTATATGCAAGTGCTTGCTGTGTTGGCCGTTCAAGGTGGTTGTGAATGGACGGTTATGGCATGGTCCTTGGTCTGCTCCGAAGCTGTTTTATCAGCCTAGGATCGGACCTTTTGCAGTGACCTGTCAGTCCCGTGTCATGCGTCCTCTCGTGCTGAGGCGTGTGGCATGAAAGTAACACCCTTGCTCTCCTCGGCCTGATGGAATCTATTACCAAGCCTTTTGTGTGTGGACTGCAATCAAACAGAATGCATACGACTTTCCCTGTGCTGGGGAGCCGTACGAGGCAGAGCAATTGTCTTTGCGATCCTCTAAAGCTTTTGCCCCATGCACAAACCGTTTGAGGGCGACGCAAGTTGTCCGGGGTTTTGCCGCGGATGCAAGTTTGCGCTCGGCTCTCTCTTGTGATGAGAGAGTCCGGGCGCTTACTTGCTGTCTGCTGGCAAGTGCGCGTGTGTTGTTGGGTGTTGTGCAATCCCAATCACCGCGCTTAAGGACGCAAGTTTGCGCTCGGCTCTCTCTTGTGATGAGAGAGTCCGGGCGCTTACTTGCTGTCTGCTGGCAAGTGCGCGTGTGTTGTTGGGTGTTGTGCAATCCCAATCACCGCGCTTAAGGACGCAAGTTTGCGCTCGGCTCTCTCTTGTGATGAGAGAGTCCGGGCGCTTACTTGCTGTCTGCTGGCAAGTGCGCGTGTGTTGTTGGGTGTTGTGCAATCCCAATCACCGCGCTTAAGGACGCAAGTTTGCGCTCGGCTCTCTCTTGTGATGAGAGAGTCCGGGCGCTTACTTGCTGTCTGCTGGCAAGTGCGCGTGTGTTGTTGGGTGTTGTGCAATCCCAATCACCGCGCTTAAGGACGCAAGTTTGCGCTCGGCTCTCTCTTGTGATGAGAGAGTCCGGGCGCTTACTTGNCTGACCGTGTCGATGTCTTCTGAGTGGCGTGACTTGCTTGGCCTGGCCAAGCAATCGTGCCATCTCGGAAATTGATCTGACCGTGGTGATTTCTGGAGGGGTGTGAGTTGCTTGCTGCGGCCAAGCAAAATCATGCCCCCCCCAGAGTATGTGATTCGAAATTGGCTAAATTTTTGAATTCGATATCGGAGTGGTGTGATTTGCTTGGCCTGGCCGAGCAATCGTGCCATCTCGGCAGGTGATCTCGAGAATATGGTATCTGACCGTGTCGATGTCTTCTGAGTGGCGTGACTTGCTTGGCCTGGCCAAGCAATCGTGCCATCTCGGAAATTGATCTCAAAATCTGTGGTATCTGACCGTGGTGATTTCTGGAGGGGTGTGAGTTGCTTGCTGGGGCCAAGCAAAATCGTGCAATCTGGAAAGAGTGCTCCCTCTCCTCCCGTGAAAGCGCGAGCGAGGGATGACGGGCGGATCTCAAGTCGGGTGCCCGGTTGTTCCGCTTCGGTTCTCAGTCCCCCAAAAATTTGACCCTTTGTTCGGCCTGGCTACATTTGTCCCAGGGCCTATTTCGGGTCGGTGCGCTTGGTGCGCTTCAATCCTCAGAATGGCGACTATATGGTCGTTTGAAAGGGGAATTGCCTCCACCGGGCGGGACAGTCTTGTAACGGACTGCAGAGCGAGCCCACTCGAAAATTTTAAAAAGTGGGCTCGAAAAATACATGTGAAGGGCCAGGGCATGAACCTTATGGTGTATGGACCCTTAGAGTTTTCAAGAACAGACTAGACAAGGCCATGCATGAGCATATGTTCAGTCTTAAAATGCCTCGTACCCTATGGAACAACTGATATCTAGAAGCGATTTTAAATCTACCGTCCGTAAGGCCAGTCTAGTCAAGAAAAGTACAAGAATCGGCGACAGGCCTATCCAGGCCTATTCTTTAATGCCGAAGATACTATACTATACTATACTATACTAATTCGAGGGACATATAAACCATGACCGACGGCGGGGGGCATGCCGGTGGCCAGCTTTACCCAACTTCACACTTGATTCCTATTGCTTGCCATGAGTAGGAGAGCACTAGCGACTAGTGGGCATGGCAGCCTTTAAAGTCAACGGACTGCAATTCGAGCCCACTCGAAAATTTTAAAAAGTGGGCTCGAAAAATACATGTGGAGGGCTAGGGCATGAACCTTATGGTGTATGGACCCTTAGAGTCATTTGGTCATAACTTTTATGGCAGACACAAATTGCGTCTCAAACTCAGTGATATAGTGCTCTTTAGGATGCTGATTCCAACGGTATGCGCGGTTTTTATTTAAAATGAAATTAAGGGACCGGGCTGGGGTGGCATGAAAAGTGGACCCATACCCAATGGATTCCGGACCCATTCATGATTTAGCCCACTTGGCCGACTTTAGTCTCATGAATGGAGTAGTGGACTCGATATGAACGGAGACTGGTAAATTAGCTCACTCTTGCCATATGCCCCTACTGGGGACCCATTTGGATGATGCCCCCTAGTGAACGGAGAACGTTATAAAAAGAATTTCTAAGTGTATCCCAAGTAAAATTTAGGTTGGCAACAAGTTTAATAATGATTATTGGCGAATATTGCAGCCTTTGTAAAGGTTTTTAAGCATACTATTTGATGTAAAGAAGTTACTATCACTTACCATCACATAATTAGATTTTGTGAGACACAGGTGGTGTTCGCTTGAGATGAGAGAGCATGTAAACTTCACCATATTTACCGTTGGCTACTATCACGATTCAGTGATGGTAATTTTGCCTTGCCCACTTTTGTAATGTGCCCCTACTGGTACCCCATTGGAGAATGATGCCCCCTAGTGAACGGGGATCCTTATAAAAAAATTCTTAGTCATTCCCAAGCAAAATTAAAGTAGCCAAAAAGTTGAATAATGATTAATGGCGAATATTGCAGCACTTATAGAGGTTAGAATACTGAGTATTTGATATAAATAGATTAATATCACTTGCAAATACATAATTCATCTTTTCTCAGCTCTTCTCTTGATCTAAGACAACTGAAAACTTCATCATATTTACCGTAGACTACTATATCACGATTTACTGACGTTATTTCCGCCAAGCCCACTTTTGTCAGTGCCCCTACTGGGGACCCATAAGGAATGATGCCCCCTAGTGAACGGAGAAAGTTATAAAACTTTCTAGGTGTTTTCCAAACAAACTTAAAGTTGCCAAAAAGTCGAATAATGAATAATGGCGTATATTGGAGCTCGTATAGAGGTCAGAATACAGAGTATTTGATATAAATCAGTTAATATCACTTGCAAAACATAATTTATCTTTCTCAGCTCTTCTCTTGACCTAAGACAACTGAAAACTTCATCATATTTATCGTAGACTACTATATCACGATGTACTGAAGTTATTTCCGCCAAGCCCACTTTTGTCAGTGCCCCTACTGGGGACCCATTCGGAACGATGCCCCCTAGTGAACGGAGACAGTTATATAAAACATCTAAATTGTTATAAAAATGACGGCGGACTATATCATTGCCGTTTGTGAGTGACACTGATCAATTTCAGCAGAGAAATATTTCATTTTCATTGAAATATACAGAAATCATAAAAAATGGTCGCAGCTCGCGAACTTATGTGTAAAAATGTTTGTATTGACGAGTACAACAACATACTATAATCTCATGGAGATCAGGCGATAATTAGCAAGGTAGCAATTGATTTTCACCATACTATTGACTAAGAGTATTCGGTCATGTCAACCAGCAAATTGCGTTTGAAAATGTACCAAAACATGTAGATTCTTTCATTTATACCTTCGCAATGAAATTCTATTCAATAGTGGCAAATATTTTTCGAGTGTCTGAATTTGGAACCAAAAGATGGTCTAATGTCATACATGACTCTAGGAGACACTCAGCTTTCATCAAAATGTGACCTCGAACAGTAAATATTGTCGTAGCGAGCTCGTTTTGGTCTCAAAATGACCGCGCTGATGAGGACAACAACATATCTTGTTTGCAGATTGATCGAAATAGTTTTCGCAACAATATATGCAAAAAACCGAAAAACTAACCTTACGCTGATTTTTATGTTAAAATGATTGCAATGACGTGTACAATAACATACTAAATTTTCAGAGCGATCGGATCATTATTACAGGAGTTACGACCGTTTTTCGTTCGTATATCGATTATCAATATTCGGTCATATCATACATGAAATTAGATGACAGAAGGTCCCAAATCATTTAAATTTGTTCATTTATACCGCTTTAATGAAATTCTATCAATAGTCTTCAATATTTTTGATTTTGGCACCAAAAGATGGTCTAATGTCATATATGAGTTAAGAAGACCCTCAACTTAACATCAAAATGTGACCTCGAAAAGAAGAAATAGTCCTTGCAAGATCCCTTTGGTAGGAAAATGACCGTAATAACATGCACAATAACATATAAGAAATGCACGTCAATCGCACAAAAAGAAAGAATCTTCTGCATTGTTTTACACTTGATGCCTTAAGGGGGCGTTAATGGTACCCGTTCAGCACGAATAGGTCTAATTGATGCTTTAACGGGGCGATTTTCTCGACTGGGCTGAGCCCAAAAGTCCGCATTATGGGTTCAGAAATGACCACAATGGGTCACAAAAGTCGACTGGGCTTGGCCTGGTTCACTCGAATGGGTAAGAAATCCCAGCCCGGTTCAGCCGGCTTTAAAGCGGGCTCAGCCTGGTTCAAAAAAACACCTTTTAACCGCTGATACCGTGTTCAGTTTTCGTCACAGATCAATGATTCTAGTCTCATTGGACGTGTAATTAGGTTATCTTTGATGTTCATTAAACGGGTTTTTATTGCAAATGGTAACATGACGTAAAAAACCTAAATTACATATTTTTAGCATTATAACGCTGATTTTCATATGTAAAGGAGCGCAATGACGTGTACAATAACATACTGAAATTTCAGAGCGATCGGACTATTATTATAAGAGTTATAACGTTCAGTAGTCACTATATAAAAGTTACCCGTTCAGCACGAATAGGTCTAAGCAAGTAATAGGTCAAATAATAATAGGTGAGTAAGGAAGCAAGGATTAATGTGTATAGCAAAATAACTCAAATAAATGGGTAACTTCTCTCAGCCCGGTCACAGCCCGGTTAACGAAAACGGGTTCAAAACTTACCCCAAGGTGCTAGAAAAGTCGACCAGTCCCAGCCGAGTTAGAGCCTGCTTCAGCCCACTCCATATAGGGCCCAGCCTAGTCAGAGCCCAGTGGGCACCTTCGTTCAGCCCACTCCATTTTTACGAGTCCAGAAATGACGACAGTGGGCTACAAAAGTAGACCAGGCCTAGCCTGGTTCACTCGAATGGGTAAGTTTTTTGAGCCCGCTTCAGCCCGCTTTAGTATTAGTCAATTTGCGAAAAAACTGACCCATAACCTCACTTTTTATTTGATTGGAAAATAATTGCCATGTTGAGATTAACAATATATTGAATTTGGAGCTTTGCAGCACAGTGCGGCTAGAAAAGTCGAACAGTCCCAACCGAGTTAGAGCCTGCTTCAGCCCACTC